>NC_056744.1:848568206-848724953 GCF_019279795.1 Protopterus annectens | reverse complement strand
TTTTATTATTTATACAGATTGTTGTTTCTATTTATATATAGCAGTTTTATTTTATTTGTTTGCAGTTAAAAGCATTCTGTATCTTTACAAATCTTTATCTGTATAATAACTTTCATTTTGTGGCTTTCTCTAGTGCTTACTGTCTGTAGGCTATTTTTTTAGCTGAAGCCTTTCTTTACTTTGGCTAGATTGTGTTAAGTGTCTGCTGGCTAGTGGGGGCTGGTTCTTTTGTGTTTTTGTAAAAAAAAGTTGTTGTTCTGGTATTTAAGCCCTAACTTTGGTAGGGTTTCTGTCTATACAAACTGAGCAGAGTGGATAAGAGGTGTTGACTACAACTGTTAGCTGAGATATATAAGTATCCTGTTTTTTTATTATTTATACAGATTATTGTTTCTAATTATATATAGCATTTTTATTTTATTTCTTTGCAGTTAAAAGCATTCTGTATCTTTACAAATCTTTATCTGTCTAAAAACTTTCATTTTGTGGCTTTCTCTAGTGCTTACTGTCTTTAGGCTATTTTTTTAGCTGAAGCCTTTCTTTACTTTGGCTAGATTGTGTTAATTGTCTGCTGGCTAGTGGCGGCTGGTTCTTTTGTGTTTTTGTAAAAAAAAAAAAAAAGTTGTTGTTCTGGTATTTAAGCCCTAACTTTGATAGGGTTTCTGTCTATACACACTGAGCAGAGTGGATAAGAGGTGTTGACTACAACTGTTAGCTGAGATATATAAGTATCCTGTTTTTTTATTATTTATACATATTATTGTTTCTATTTATATATAGCAGTATTATTTTATTTGTCTGCAGTTAAAAGCATTCTGTATCTTTACAAATCTTTATCTGTATAAAAACTTTCATTTTGTGGCTTTCTCTAGTGCTTACTGTCTGTAGGCTATTTTTTTAGCTGAAGCCTTTCTTTACTTTGGCTAGACTGTGTTAATTGTCTGCTGGCTAGTGGGGGCTGGTTCTTTTGTGTTTTTGTAAAAAAAAAGTTGTTGTTTTGGTATTTAAGCCCTAACTTTGATAGGGTTTCTGTCTATACACACTGAGCAGAGTGGATAAGAGGTGTTGACTACAACTGTTAGCTGAGATATACAAGTATCCTGTTTTTTTATTATTTATACAGATTATTGTTTCTATTTATATATAGAACTTTTATTTTATTTGTTTGCAGTTAAAAGCATTCTGTATCTTTACAAATCTTTATGTGTATAAAATGTTCATTTTGTGGCTTTCTCTAGTGCTTACTGTCTGTAGGCTATTTTTTTAGCTGAAGCCTTTCTTTACTTTGGCTAGATTGTGTTAATTGTCTGCTGGCTAGTGGCGGCTGGTTCTTTTGTGTTTGTAAAAAAAAAAAAAGTTGTTGTTCTTTTATTTAAGCCCTAACTTTGATAGGGTTTCTGTCTATACACACTGAGCAGAGTGGATAAGAGGTGTTGACTACAACTGTTAGCTGAGATATATAAGTATCCTGTTTTTTTATTATTTATACAGATTGTTGTTTCTATTTATATATATAGCACTTTTATTTTATTTGTTTGCAGTTAAAAGCATTCTGTATCTTTACAAATCTTTATCTGTATATAAACTTTCGTTTTGTGGCTTTCTCTAGTGCTTACTGTCTGTATGCTATTTTTTTAGCTGAAGCCTTTCTTTACTTTGGCTAGATTTTGTTAATTGTCTGCTGGCTAGTGGGGGCTGGTTCTTTTGTGTTTTTGTAAAAAAAAAGTTGTTGTTCTGGTATTTAAGCCCTAACTTTGATAGGGTTTCTGTCTATACACACTGAGCAGAGTGGATAAGAGGTGTTGACTACAACTGTTAGCTGAGATATATAAGTATCCTGTTTTTTTTATTATTTATACAGATTATTGTTTATATTTATATATAGCAGTATTATTTTATTTGTTTGCAGTTAAAAGCATTCTGTATCTTTACAAATCTTTATCTGTATAAAAACTTTCGTTTTGTGGCTTTCTCTAGTGCTTACTGTCTGTTGGCTATTTTTTTAGCTGAAGCCTTTCTTTACTTTGACTAGATTGTGTTAATTGTCTACTGGCTAGTGGGGGCTGGTTCTTTTGTGTTTTTGTAAAAAAAAAAAGTTGTTGTTCTGGTATTTAAGCCCTAACTTTGATAGGGTTTCTGTCTATACACACTGAGCAGAGTGGATAAGAGGTGTTGACTACACCTGTTAGCTGAGATATATAAGTATCCTTTTTTTATTATTTATACAGATTGTTGTTTCTATTTATATATAGCAGTTTTATTTTATTTGTTAGCAGTTAAAAGCATTATATATCTTTACAAATCTTTATCTGTATAATAACTTTCATTTTGTGGCTTTCTCTAGTGCTTACTGTCTGTAGGCTATTTTTTTTAGCTGAAGCCTTTCTTTACTTTGGCTAGATTGTGTTAAGTGTCTGCTGGCTAGTGGGGGCTGGTTCTTTTGTGTTTTTGTAAAAAAAAAGTTGTTGTTCTGGTATTTAAGCCCTAACTTTGATAGGGTTTCTGTCTATACACACTGAGCAGAGTGGATAAGAGGTGTTGACTACAACTGTTAGCTGAGATATACAAGTATCCTGTTTTTTTATTATTTATACAGATTATTGTTTCTATTTATATATAGAACTTTTATTTTATTTGTTTGCAGTTAAAAGCATTCTGTATCTTTACAAATCTTTATGTGTATAAAATGTTCATTTTGTGGCTTTCTCTAGTGCTTACTGTCTGTAGGCTATTTTTTTAGCTGAAGCCTTTCTTTACTTTGGCTAGATTGTGTTAATTGTCTGCTGGCTAGTGGCGGCTGGTTCTTTTGTGTTTTTGTAAAAAAAAAGTTGTTGTTCTGGTATTTAAGGCCTAACTTTGATAGGGTTTCTGTCTATACACACTGAGCAGAGTGGATAAGAGGTGTTGACTACAACTGTTAGCTGAGATATATAAGTATCCTGTTTTGTTATTATTTATACAGATTATTGTTTCTATTTATATATAGCACTTTTATTTTGTTTGCAGTTAAAAGCATTCTGTATCTTTACAAATCTTTATCTGTCTAAAAACTTTCATTTTGTGGCTTTCTCTAGTGCTTACTGTCTTTAGGCTATTTTTTTAGCTGAAGCCTTTCTTTACTTTGGCTAGATTGTGTTAATTGTCTGCTGGCTAGTGGGGGCTGGTTCTTTTGTGTTTTTGTAAAAAAAAAAAAAAGTTGTTGTTCTGGTATTTAAGCCCTAACTTTGATAGGGTTTCTGTCTATACACACTGAGCAGAGTGGACAAGAGGTGTTGACTACAACTGTTAGCTGAGATATATAAGTACCCTGTTTTTTTATTATTTATACAGATTATTGTTTCTATTTATATATAGCAGTATTATTTTATTTGTTTGCAGTTAAAAGCATTCTGTATCTTTACAAATCTATATCTGTATAAAAACTTTCATTTTGTGGCTTTCTCTAGTGCTTACTGTCTGTAGGCTATTTTTTTAGCTGAAGCCTTTCTTTACTTTGGCTAGATTGTGTTAATTGTCTGCTGGCTAGTGGGGGCTGGTTCTTTTGTGTTTTTGTAAAAAAAAAGTTGTTGTTCTGGTATTTAAGCCCTAACTTTGATAGGGTTTCTGTCTATTCACACTGAGCAGAGTGGATAAGAGGTGTTGACTACAACTGTTAGCTGAGATATACAAGTATCCTGTTTTTTTATTATTTATACAGATTATTGTTTCTATTTATATATTGCGCTTTTATTTTTTTTGTTTGCAGTTAAAAGCATTCTGTATCTTTACAAATCTTTATCTGTATAAAATTTTCATTTTGTGGCTTTCTCTAGTGCTTACTGTCTGTAGGCTATTTTTTTAGCTGAAGCCTTTATTTACTTTGGCAGGTTTGTGTTAATTGTCTGCTGGCTAGTGGTGGCTGGTTCTTTTGTGTTTTTGTAAAAAAAAAAAAGTTGTTCTGGTATTTAAGCCCTAACTTTGATAGGGTTTCTGTCTATACACACTGAGCAGAGTGGACAAGAGGTGTTAACTACAACTGTTAGCTGCGATATATAAGTATCCTTTTTTTATTATTTTAACAGATTATTGTTTCTATTTATATATAGCACTTTTATTTTATTTGTTTGCAGTTAAAAGCATTCTGGATCTTTACAAATCTTTATCTCTATAAAAACTTTCATTTTGTGGCTTTCTCTAGTGCTTACTGTCTGTAGGCTATTTTTTAGCTGAAGCCTTTCTTTACTTTGGCTAGACTGTGTTAATTGTCTGCTGGCTTGTGGGGGCTGGTTCTTTTGTGTTTTTGTAAAAAAAAAAAAGTTGTTGTTCTGGTATTTAAGCCCTAACTTTGATAGGGTTTCTGTCTATCTGGAGCGTTTCTCCCCAGGCCTCCGCTGAAAACAGGCTCTGTGGAACCTAGTCGGACACTCCCGGTCAACAAATGTTAAATAAAAAAATAAATAAATAAATATACACACTGAGCAGAGTGGATAAGAGGTGTTGACTACAACTGTTAGCTGAGATATATAAATATCCTGTGTTTTTATTATTTATGCAGATTATTGTTTCTATTTATATATAGCACTTTTATTTTGTTTGTTTGCAGTTAAAAGCATTCTGTATCTTTACAAATCTTTATCTGTATAAAAACTTTCATTTTGTGGCTTTCTCTAGTGCTTACTGTCTGTAGGCTATTTTTTTAGCTGAAGGCTTTCTTTACTTTGGCTAGTTTGTGTTAATTGTCTGCTGGCTATTGGGGGCTGGTACTTTTGTGTTTTTGTAAAAAAAAAAGTTGTTGTTCTGGTATTTAAGCCCTAACTTTGATAGGGTTTCTGTCTATACACACTGAGCAGAGTGGACAAGAGGTGTTGACTACAACTGTTAGCTGCGATATATAAGTATCCTTTTTTATTATTTACACAGATTATTGTTTCTATTTATATATAGCACTTTTATTTTATTTGTTTGCAGTTAAAAGCATTCTGGATCTTTACAAATCTTTATCTCTATAAAAACTTTCATTTTGTGGCTTTCTCTAGTGCTTACTGTCTGTAGGCTATTTTTTTAGCTGAAGCCTTTCTTTACTTTGGCTAGATTGTGTTAATTGTCTGCTGGCTTGTGGGGGCTGGTTCTTTTGTGTTTTTGTAAAAAAAAAAAGTTGTTGTTCTGGTATTTAAGCCCTAACTTTGATAGGGTTTCTGTCTATACACACTGAGCAGAGTGGATAAGAGGTGTTGACTACAACTGTTAGCTGAGATATATAAGTATCGTGTTTTTTTATTATTTATACAGATTATTGTTTCTATTTATATATAGCACTTTTATTGTATTTGTTTGCAGTTAAAAGCATTCTGTATCATTACAAATCTTTATCTGTATAAAAACTTTCATTTTGTGGCTTTCTCTAGTGCTTACTGTCTGTAGGCTATTTTTTTTAGCTGAAGCCTTTCTTTACTTTGGCTAGATTGTGTTAATTGTCTGCTGGCTAGTGGGGGCTGGTTCTTTTGTGTTTTTGTAAAAAAAAAAAGTTGTTGTTCTGGTATTTAAGCCCTAACTTTGATAGGGTTTCTGTCTATCTGGAGCGTTTGTCTCCAAAGCTCCGCTGAAAACAGGCTCTTTGGAACCTAGTCGGATACTCCCGGTCAACAAATGTTGAATAAGAAAATAAATAAATAAATATACACACTGAGCTGAGTGGATAAGAGGTGTTCACTACAACTGTTAGCTGAGATATATAAATATCCTGTTTTTTTATTATTTATGCAGATTATTGTTTCTATTTATATATAGCACTTTTATTTTGTTTGTTTGCAGTTAAAAGCATTCTGTATCTTTACAAATCTTTATCTGTATAAAAACTTTCATTTTGTGGCTTTCTCTAGTGCTTACTGTCTGTAGGCTATTTTTTTAGCTGAAGCCTTTCTTTACTTTGGCTAGATTGTGTTAATTGTCTGCTGGCTAGTGGGGGCTGGTTCTTTTGTGTTTTTGTAAAAAAAAAAGTTGTTGTTCTGGTATTTAAGCCCTAACTTTGATAGGGTTTCTGTCTATACACACTGAGCAGAGTGGATAAGAGGTGTTGACTACAACTGTTAGCTGAGATATATAAGTATCAAGTATTTTTATTATTTATACAGACTATTGTTTCTATTTATACATAACACTTTTATTTTGTTTGCAGTTAAAAGGACTCTGTATCTTTACAAATCTTTATCTGTATAAAAACTTTCATTTTGTGGCTTTCTCTAGTGCTTACTGTCTGTAGGCTATTTTTTTTAGCTGAAGCCTTTCTTTACTTTGACTAGATTGTGTTAATTGTTTGCTAGCTAGTGGGGGCTGGTTCTTTTGTGTTTTTGTAAAAAAAAAGTTGTTGTTCTGGTATTTAAGCCCTAACTTTGATAGGGTTTCTGTCTATACACACTGAGCAGAGTGGATAAGAGGTGTTGACTACAACTGTTAGCTGAGATATATAAGTATCCTGTTTTTTTATTATTTATACAGATTATTGTTTCTATTTATATATAGCACTTTTATTTTATTTGTTTGCAGTTAAAAGCATTCTGCATCTTTACAAATCTTTATCTGTATAAAAACTTTCATTTTGTGGCTTTCTCTAGTGCTTACTGTCTGTAGGCTATTTTTTTTAGCTGAAGCCTTTCTTTACTTTGGCTATATTGTGTTACATGTCTGCTGGCTAGTGGGGGCTGGTTCTTATGTGTTTTTGTAAAAAAAAAAGTTGTTCTGGTATTTAAGCCCTAACTTTGATAGGGGTTCTATCTATACACACTGAGCAGAGTGGATAAGAGGTGTTGACTACAACTGTTAGCTGAGATATAGAAGTATCCTTTTTTTATTATTTATACTGATTATTGTTTCTATTTATATATACCACTTTTTTTTATTTGTTTACTGTTAAAAGCATTCTGTATCTTTACAAATATTTATCTGTATAAAAACTTTCTTTTTGTGGCTTTCTTTAGTGCTTACTGTCTGTAGACTATTTTTTTTAGCTGAAGCCTTTCTTTACTTTGGCTAGATTGTGTTAATAGTCTGCTGGCTAGTGGGGGCTAGTTGTTTTGTGTTTTTGTAAAAAAAAAAAGTTGTTGTTCTGGTATTTAAGCCCTAACTTTGATAGGGTTTCTGTCTATACACACTGAGCAGAGTGGATAAGAGGTGTTGACTACAACTGTTAGCTGAGATATATAAGTATCCTGTTTTTTATTATTTATACAGATTATTGTTTCTATTTCTATATTCCACTTTTATTTTATTTGTTTGCAGTTAAAAGCATTCTGTATCTTTACAAATATTTATCTGTATAAAAACTTTCGTTTTGTGGGTTTATCTAGTGCTTACTGTCTGTAGGCTATTTTTTTAGCTGAAGCCTTTCTTTACTTTGTCTAGATTGTGTTAATTGTCTGCTGGCTAGTGGGGGCTAGTTCTTTTGTGTTTTTGTAAAAAAAAAAAAAAAGTTGTTGTTCTGGTATTTAAGCCCTAACTTTGATAGGGTTTCTGTCTATACACACTCAGCAGAGTGGATAAGAGGTGTTGACTACAACTGTTAGCTGAGATATATAAGTATCTTGTTTTTTATTATTTATGCAGATTATTGTTTCAATTTATATATAGCACTTTTATTTTATTTGTTTGCAGTTAAAAGCATTCTGTATCATTAGAAATCTTTATCTGTATAAAAACTTTCATTTTGTGGCTTTCTCTAGTGCTTATTGTCTGTAGGCTATTTTTTTTGTCCCCACTCTCCCTCCCAGTTGGTGTCTTGCTGTTATACTTGGTGGCTTTGCAGTGGCCCAAACCTACTGTAAATCTGATCTGGGACACTCCTCCCAGTCTAGTGACATTAGCTCATTCAACCTAATACAGAGAGAACATTTGATAAGGCCTTCTGTTTCTCCTTTTTCCCTTTCAAAAAAAAATTTTTTTGCCTTAATCTCCTTGTGTCCTGACTGTGCTTCTCAAACATTTTGGAAATATAGAGTATATTTCAGAGCATTTATTATAACTGTAATTGCCTTAATATTGCTACAACTCAAGTGCTCTAGGTTGCACTGCATCCAAAGTGTTTGTGTGTTTTAGCTGCTTTTCTTTATATATAGAGTTCTCTGTATATGTAGACTAGCTACTTATTCTGCTGTGGTACTTCCTCTTAAATTGTTTTTCAGTTGTGCACTTGCCTTGCTTCATTTAAAAAAGTTTTAAATTGCTAATTTTGCAGAGTTTTAATTCCATTAACTGTCTAGGACTACACACTCAAGTATGTTAGCCTTTTCTGTGTTTATTTACTGTATTATTGCATTGTTTAGCCTGTTTCACAACAAAAAAAATACTATCTTGTTTGCTCGTTTCCCACCTTTTCTAGCCAGTACATATCCCAAGCTTTGCTTGGCTCAGGACTTTATTTTCTGTGCTCAGAGCTATCCAGGCCTTGTATTGGTAGAGGGAAGTCCTACTGCCTACCAGTGGGACTGGTGAGCATTGTACTGCCTATCTAACACTAGAGTAGTGGTTTCCAGCTCTGAAATTGTAATTTTATTAGCCTTTTGGGCTGATTTCTATCCCTTTCAATGTTCTGGCTTAAAAATGCATGTGTTTGCATATATTTCACATCGTGCAACACTGCGAGGCTACAGTTAAACTATTCCAGATGCCGGAAAGTCTGCTCTTCAAATTTTCCCTTAAAACTAGCTGGTTTTCAGTAGTAGCATTAAAATCTGAACCCCTGTGACTAGCACTTGCTCTAGAACCTGCTGGGAAGCACTAGGAAGCCTGAAACAGATACAAGCACTCAGGTCTCCTTGTCAATAAGGAGAAATTAATCATAGGCACTAAACAGCCTATAATTGCAAAGTACCTTGCAAAGGTAAAGGAAAACAGCTCTTAAACTTTACATAAAAGCACCTAAACAGGCATGTCCAATGGTCAGCTTCCGGTGATTTCTCCTGTCCACCTGGTGAATCTGGGCATACTGGGGCAATGCGGCAACTGCCTCATGTGCACAGACAATCCTCTCCTCCTACCACCCAACACTACAACCTGTGAGAGATGCACTTACATAGCCAAACTGGAAGCAAAGCTCTCTCCGGCCAAGATTGTGCTAGACAGTCAAGTGGAGAAGGTTAACACCTGCATCGCACCTCAAGCAACTCATAGCCCTTCAAAACCCACACCATCAACACCCACACATAGCAACACTAAGCCCACATATGTGGAGGCCCTTAACATTAACCTGCCCAAGCAACAAGGACCTCCAAAGTTGAAACGCAAACAAACACCAGTCACAACCAAAGTGACACATAGCTCACAACACCAGTGTGCCACCCAACAACAGCCCCTAAGGCAAGACAATGTACCCAGCACTTTAGTCATAGGTGACTCTATAGTCAGGCAGACTGATGTCCCACTCACCAGACTGAACACAGAGAAAATTACAGTCAGCTGCCTGTCAGGTGCCAGGATCTGCCACATAAAGCATGCACTCAAGTCACTCCATAACAAGTACAAATATGACTCTGTCATTGTCCATGCTGGAGTGAATGACTTGAGACATACCTCCCTGGACTACATGAAAAGAGATATGGAAGAGCTCTTGGATCATGTGAACCAGGCAGGTATGACCCTAGCCCTGAATAGCATCCTGCCTTCGCCAAGAATGATACCACAGTATAAGGACAAAATGATTGACTTCAACAATTGGCTAAGCTTCCGGTGTCATTCAAAGGAGATCCAGTATTTGCCTGCCTGGGAAGACATGATCAACAAACCATGATGCTTTGCCAGAGATGGTCTGCACCTGTCACCCCTGGGATTCAGGTTACTGGCTAAAGCTCTTGCCACCCCTATAGCGCCTTTTTAAGGCAAGGTTCAAAGGATAAAACCACCACCGTAACAAATAGAAGCAGGCAAAATCTGAAGGTAATGCTACTCAATGCTAGAAGTCTAAACCTCAAAATGCACTCTCTCGAGGCACTCCTAAAAATGAAGAACATCAATATCTGTGCAGTAACTGAGACCTGGTTCAAGGCTCCAGAGAGCACCCCTGCAATACCAGGCTACAATTCTTACCACACTTTTCGGCCACAAAACCAGGACTGAAACACTAAAGGTGGAGGAGTGTCCATATTCACCAAGGATATTCACACCTCCAGGCTAGTTGCCCAACACAATGCATCTGAAATTCTCCAGGTGCAACTAACACTAGGTAAGACTGCAATCCAAATTGTAGCTTGCTATAGATCCCCATCCATGCCCCAAGATTCTCACTACACCTTTCTAAACATACTGGAAAATATTAAGATACAACCAAACACCTTAATACTGGGTGATTTCAACTACCCTGCCATTAATTGGGAAAACTACTCAGGTACCAACTCCTTTTCCCAACGGTTCTTGGAATTCATAAATTCCAAAGCCCTGGATCAACTAATCCATTGTCCCACCAGGGGCTCCAATATCCTAGACCTGGTCATTACCAACATGGGAGATAGATGCTCCACACCACTGGTCACCCCCTCATTGGTCAGGTCTGACCATAAGCAAATCACCCTTGACATCTACATCCCACCCCCACCCCCCAGTAAGGAAACCTCCTTAAAAAACTTCTCCAAAGCCAACTTCAGGCTACTGAAGTCAGAAGTGACAAACTTCACAACACCCATGCAGACGGGATCTGGAAGTTCGACTGCAGAATCCTGCACTAAGGCACTGTACGTGCACATCCACTCGTGCATGAATTGTGCCATCCCAAATAGAACCAAGATGCTCTTCTCCAAAAAAAGGATGCCAATCTGGTGGTCCCCTGCTATAAACAAACTATACAACAGAAGGAAGAAACTGTTGCAAAAAAGAGGAAAATCCCAGGATGCAAAAAAACTCCCTCACCAGCCTCAGTAAGAAGCTGAGATCCCTCATAAAATCCTCAAAAGCTAGTTACGAAAATAAAATTGCCAAAGATTCCAAAGACAACCACAAGGCATTCTATAGTTATGTCAAGAATCTAAATGGCAATGCTCAGATCTGCTCTGAGTTACAACAGAATGGCATTAAATATACTGATCCCAAGGATATTGCCAATATCCTGGCAGATCAATTTAGTGCCAACTTCACCCCACTCTCACCCCCTAATACCAGAAGATTGCCAAATTCCGATAATCATGGCCACACAGGTAGAAACCACACTCTCCAAAGCTAAGAATACAGCATCCATGGGACCAGATGACATCCCAGGCTGTGTACTACATGAACTACAAAATGAACTGGCACCTCACCTAAGTGTCATGTTTAATCATAGCCTCACCTCAGGCTTCATGCCCACTGAGTGGTGCACAGCTACAGTTATCCCGCTCCACAAGGGAGGATCCACCTTGGATCCCAGGAACTACCGTCCCATCAGTCTGACAAGCCTGATTTGCAAGGGCATGGAACGCATTATCATGAAACTTATAAACAAAGACATTGGCAACCTTCAAGCACTAGACCCCACCCAGTTTGGGATTGTGAAGGGCCGATCTTGTCTCCTGAATCTGATTGACTTCTTTGAATCAGTCTCCAGAGCTGTGGACGAGGGTAAGGCAGTCCACACAGCCTATCTGGACCTCGCCAAGGCCTTTGACACCATCCCCCACTCTGGAATCATAGATAAACTTACTAAGCTGGGCATAAATCTCTACGTCCCTCGATGGGTTGCTAACTGGCTTACTGACAGAACCCAGACAGTAAAAGTAGCCGACTCCAAATCCAGCTCCAGACAAGTGATAAGTGGAGCACCTCAGGGTTCAGTCCTGGGACCGCTCTTGTTTGGCATCTACTTCTCTGAAGTACAGGCCAACACTAAGGGACTCTGGCTAACAAGGTTTGCAGATGACTGCAAACTGGGAGCCATTATTGAATCCCCAAATTATGTGGATATTCTACAAAAAGGCCTTACAGAAACAGATGCCTGGTGCCAGAGCCATGGGCTCAAGCTTAATGCAAGAAATGTATAGTTATCCCCTTTGGAAAAAAAAACATGTACCCATGAATTACCACATAGGTGGCAGGACACTAAACATTGAAAGTGTGATGAGAGACTTAGGGACACAGGTGGACAGTGGTCTCACTTTCGAAAACCACATTGCAACAACAGTCAGGAAATCCTTCTATGTGGCACACCTCATCACTAAGGGCTTTTCATCCAGAAAAAAGGAGGTCATTGTCCCACTGTACTCATCCCTCATTAGACCCATTATAGAGTATAATGCCCCATTTGGTATGTACCTCACATGACATCTGCAACAGCTCGAAAGGCCACAGAAATACCTCACTAAAAGAATCACAGGCCTAAAGCAAATGCCATATACTGACCTTCTAAAAAAACTCCAGCTATACTCTCTGGCATATCGTATACTCAGAGGTGATCTCTGCTTAACATACAAGGCCATGTCAAACCCTGAGCTGTTGGACATGCTTCACTTAAAGAAATCCCAATCCCTCAGAGCCACACACTCCAGGGATCTAAACCTTGTCATCACAATGAACAAAACATGCTGGAGGGATAGGTTCCTGACCCAGAGACTCCCCATACTCTGGAATAGACTGCCCATACATATCAAGCAGAGCACCTCTTTGGCTCTCTTCAAAAGGAACCTTGATGATTGGATGGGAGATAGGAAATTCACCCCAGGGATCATGTCAGTCGCCCTGCTAGACAGGGGCCTGGAGAAGTAAATATTGTGGGAAGAAATATCCAGGGAATTGTTATGGCTAGGCTTGCATAGGCCCTAGGGCCGATAGCCTAGTACCAACCTATGAACTTATGAACCTATAAGAGATTTCTCTTGACAGAAATTCAAAATTCTTTTGGGAAATCTCTGCTTGATAGAGTAATGCTCAGCTGTCTTGTCAGTCCACCAGCCTGCTCTACCAATGATGCTCTAACCTGCACCCTGACATGTGGATTGTACAAAGAGAACTGATGTCTGTCCTGTTTCATGGTACATTACTTTACTGTACCACCTATATGTGCAGTAGCAGCTCCAGGTTTCTTTTTTTTTGCTGGGGCACAATATGGACACATAAGCCAGCTGGTGGGACATATGACAAAAAAAAGGAAAACATATAGTAGATATATAAAAATTATGTATATAGCCATTTAATCAAGTAAAATATCAGAGTAGCTTTTTCAGAATAACAAAGTAATATGTCATGACCCTCAGCTACTACATCATGTAGTTTCTAAAATTCTCTTGCCTGCAACCAGGTCACTGATACTCATAATAAATCCTTCCCTTACCATCTCCAATAAACAAAGGTAATCTAGCTGGTGCAGTTTTTTTGTTTACCAAAAAAAGGGCTTCTGACACTTTAATCACTTACCTCTCATACATCAGCTGCACTTATTTCATATTCTCATGAAAAAAACATCACAAGACAACAAATTATCTAAACAACAGAACCTTTATACAATAAAAAATTCACACGGTAACTTCTACCCTTTACGGTCAAAATTCACAAAACATCCTTTACAGAAATACATGGAGTCCCTGAAGGTTGACCCCATAGACTTTTACTGTTCACACAATTTAATAACTTCTTATCTCCAATGAAAAGCAATCGTTTTATATTCAGATTATTTGTTCTCCTTTAGAAATGATCCCTCACTTTCCAACATATATTTCATAGAGAAGGTGATTAACAAGACCTGCACTTTTATATCTCTTAATCTTCTACCAGTTACTCCAACAAAATACACTTTGAAGCTTGAGAATGCAAAACAGAGGTGTTCTAGATGGTCTTGCATTACAAGAAGATATAAATGTGGCTGTTAATTCAGGTATAGATGCCTCATCTAAACTGTACTCACAGTTTAGAGCTGCAATGAATAAAGGGGGTAGGTGGGGGGGGTCATGATTCCGTCTCTCTGATGTATACTAGCATTTATACCACCATTAAGAAACATATGCATTTCCTTCTCATTGAGGCTCTACTTAGATTTATTTTATTTACTTAGTTAATTAGAATTTCTTAACTTTATGGACAGAGTAGTCAAACGGATCCTTTTTTGGCTATGACTTGGGCCACAAGGCAAATGGAGCTACATGCAATCAGTCACACCAATCAATATAAGGTAAGCATAAAACACTGTTATACAAGGTACAGCTAACAAACAGGACACAAAATGAACATAATAGGGAAAAGATTAGCTAACAGGCTTTTAATGCGATGCACAGTAGTTCAACTAGAGCACTACTAAATCCCTAATGCCAAAAGACTGAATGCAGAAAGACCAAGGTCAAAAACCCGAATGCCAAAAGCCTGGTAGTAGATATGTGTGAAGCATAAAATATTGAATATGTCATTGTGTAAATATACTGAAAAACTAGAACACAGCATCAGTCTGTTACTTTCAACACTATAAAAATTTACAACATGAGACTATAATCTCCACCAACTTCCCAACCCTTGGTCAGGTGTAAACTGGACAAGGGTTAAACTCATCACATATACTTCCCTTAGTTGCAATCATAGTTTTCAATTGAGAATTACTGCCAATACAGTTTGTAGAAGTGTGACAGCAGTGATTCAAATATTGTGGGCTTTTCAGTCTTCTGTGTGATTCTGGATTTAGTATACATAAAAAAGGAAGGTGTGGCAGGCATATCTTAAACATTGAGGGTGTCTCCAATGCAAAAATGCTTTTTGCTTTTCATCTGGTTGAAGCTTATTCTAATGGTTTGTTTTGTCTGGCTGAAACTACAGCCTATATGGACTCATCTAGATGTAGTAGAATCACAATACAATGCACAGCGATTATGTCAAAAGCATAGTTGACTACAGCAGGAAATTAAATGCATGGAAACTTGCTTGAACAGTACAACACACTATCAATAAGCAAAGGCAATGAAAAAAGTTAATGTAGGCTATGTATTCTTAAGAAAATATCTCATATGGAAAAAACTATGGGGGCATATGGGACAAATTGAAGCATTGCAAAGAAAGAACAGTAACCATGAAGCTAGATGAAAGTGAGCTAATGCAGAGAAGAAAGTGAGCTAATGCACAGAGATGCACACTGACACAGTAATAAACAAAAACAAAAGAAAAAGACAATTATTGTATTTCCGATTATGTGAAACAGGCAGAAAGACTATATCAGTACCAAGAAATTATCACAGAAAATGCATTGAGTACAAGTGCTGAAGTTGTCCTAGCACTTCCAAAGAAACAGTGAAACACAGAACACAGAGCAAAGAAAATCTACAAAAAATATCTTACACTTCAGAAACTGAAAAATACTTCTTGATGGCTGAACTACGCCAGCTGAATCATGGAAACTCAAGACTGAAAATGTGCACTATAATCCCTTCATAGTGATAGATGCAACTGCAACTACAGATGGCACATTTAATCCCTTAACTGCAGAACATTTTCAGGTCTGTCCCCAGAATATTGTTTGTTTTGGGCTACTTTAGTTTGTTGATTTAAAAGCTTATATACTTAAAATGGGTCAATGTGTATTCATGAAACTTTCTGAGAATGTTAGTGGCACAAGTATCTGTGAGTCACAATTGAGCCTTGGCTCCTACACTCAAAAAAGACAATGGAATGGGCATTTGAGTTTTACTTTAAAAAAATCAACTGTTTAATGCTAATTTTTATTTCATTTTTAATCATCAGTGTTTAGCTCTGAAATCACAGCATTATATGTTTATGTATGTAGTAGATTTAATTTGTCTGAAGAGAACTGAAAACGACATTCTTTGTTTGTGGCTAATTATTAAAAGTTTCACACAGTCAATTTACAAAGGCCATTCTTGCTCAGATTCTACCCTAACCTCAAATGTGACTCTGTCCCTAACACTTCTAGACATTGTTATGAAATTTTCAGGACAAGACTCCTTGATAGTCTCACTTTTATTTTGTTTTGCATCCCCCTTTTTACAAAAAGTAGACAAGACAATCTAAAATGTAGGTATGCCTCTCACATCATGTAAAATATGAATATTTCGCTAAAACATACAACAATGACAGAAAATATTACTTCTCCCTAGAAAAGACTATCATTTTTGGTTCTTATTTCCTATGAACACACCAGTAATGTGATTCTGATGCAAACTGAGTTCATCAGTTTGAAAAATGCAAAATATAAATTTTTATGGTACACATGGTAAAACCAGGACATCCAAATGGCCACGTAAGACCTCTGGTTACATCCAGCAGTAAAAGACCATTTTTGTGTAACTGTGGAAAGAATTAGAGCAGATTTCTCAGAATAATATATCATGACCATCAGATATAAGATGCGCTAAGCTGTTCATTACAGCTGTAAAAACAGATATACACCTTTACCTTCTTATAATGCCGTCTACTGTACATTAGTCTAAATGTGTGTGGGAGGAATAAATCCAAAGACAAAAAGTTCTGTATTCAGAAGAAATTAACAAGATTTTTACTTGTGATGCAATGACAAATCCGTAAAAAGTGCTTTAGGCCATTGTTGCACTCAGCATACTGAGCAGAAGTTCACCTCAAAATCCACAGCAGAAAATTAACGCAATGCAAAATGTCAGACTGACAGAAAGGCACCTGAACTAAATGAAAGAATCATGTCTTTTAAAGGCTATATCTCTTACACACTTTGGGATATCATTACAAAACTTTCAGCTAATAAAAACAGGGTATACAGCTACAAAAACACATAAGACAGCAACTCATACCTTCCAGTGCAGCACTCCACTCAACTTAACTCCCTTGTTTTAGCTGCTTGAAAGCATGGCAGTCTGTCCATTGTATATTACCACTGAATCTTTTTTCTGGTGAAATACATAGGATTTTTACTTCTGACATAGCAATAACTTATTATGTTTTGGAGATTAGTTTTACCTGAACTCTTGAACAGAGATCAAATAACCCCAATCTGAAAGCAAGCATAATGACAGACTATAAAAAAGCCCTCTGAAAATCTGTATTCACTAGCTTTATATAAAAAAAGGCCATATATATCAGTTCTCTAATGGCAGCTCACAATGAAAAATTCACGGACTTTTAATACGAGTTTTGGGAATAAAAAATATACATAGTGACTCAGTGGATTCTACTCTTTCTGAGATAGTATACTACCTTTAACTGTGATGGAATAACATAAATATAATGGCCACAATGCTCATCAACAAATACTGTTCCCCTGAGTTTTCCTGCAACTGCCATTTGCTTTCATATATCATTTGCCACCAAAAATTATACCCTCATTCTCTTAACTCCTAATATTTGATTGAGAAGAGAAAGAAGAACACACAATAATGTATTTACACTGGTTACTATAGAACACCCCACCCCCACATCAATTGCTATAAAAGTAAATAAATAAATAAATAAATAAATAAATAAATAAACACAAGTATATTGTGATGTGTGCAGTGTGCACTGTTCTTTCACACAGTGCAGTACACATTACTAATAACTGATTTTGCCTTTGTGATTCTCATTCTCTATTGCTGTCTTTGATCATGTACATGATTTTTTTGTTTCTCTTCATTTATGTTGATATTTTCTTCAGTGTCTGCTGTGGCAGTGGATATGGTGCTGCAGTGTCCACCACATCATCAACATGCCTTGCCATTGCTTGCTGGATTCCTAGCTGTCTCCAGGACAACCTCTCTGCAGAATGGCATTAGTCTTCCTATGGGAGGTGATTTGGAGGGTTCTGTGGTGCCCTTTGGGGTCTGTCTCCAGTGGGAGGTGTTGTCTTCCCATTAGGGGGTACCACCTGTGGGTCATGATATATCCATTTGCAGGAGGTGGAGAGCCTGGTGTTCTCTTTGTTGGACAGATGGATACATACTCATACTGGCAGCCTGGAGTTCATCTTCCTGAAATTGGCACAATTGCACAGCTGCCTGCCTCCAACCAACAGGCCACCCCACCAGTGGCTGGCCCAGCTATGAGGGCAATCATGGAGGTGACTAATCTTTGGCTAGGTTGAGGCACTATGCAGTGCAGCAGTCTGCTGTCACACCATACTATCCCCCATCATGGTGTTCCCTTTCTGTGTGTGTAACTTGTCTTCCCAGTTTGTAGTTCAGTCCTCCCCATCACCAGTCGACCTCCCAGTGGTTGTCTATGTCTCTCCTTATGTTCCCCACATTTTTTAGCATCCTCCCTGTGTTTTTGTCTTTTGCATTTGATTGCCTGCACATGCAGTCATCTATATAGCCTCTTTCCTCCCTGTTCTGTCCCTTTGTTACCTTCCCAATCTATCCTTCTTGAAAAAAGGAAAATGAGCATGTGGCTCAAAAAAGGATACCCTTTTTCTGAACATGCTATATTCCTAACTTCTTGCCATTTATAGTAAAAAATACACATATCAGGATAGACATAACAGTATATAAGGACTGCCTGGATCCTCATGGATGGGGCAACAGGAGTAAAGGATGGTCATTCTAGACTTCTGTCTGGCAATTTTGGATTCAGCTCAAGATGCAATACAACTGACCTGATGTTTCTGAAACAGATAGTGGAGAAGAACCTGGAGATGAGGAAAGAGCCCAACTGGGCATTCCTAGACTTGAAGAAAGTGTATGACAAGGTGCCATGAAAACTGATTTGGGTAGTCCTACAATGGTTCAAAGTTCAGGAAACATTGGTAGAATTAGTGTGGGTTATGTATAAGGACTCAACGACACAAGTATGAACAATTTTCAGGCTCACAGAAGGTTTCCTAGTGGGAGTGGGTGTACATTAGGATTCAGCTCTGATCCCACTGCTATTCATACTGTTCATGGACTACATTAGCAAACAGGTCGTAGGGGACAGATCAACAAAAGTGCTGTATGCAGACAATGCAGCATTACAAGGAGGCCATAAACAGCAACTACAAGAAATGATAGGGCATTGGAATAGCAGATAAGATGAAACTAAGTATAGGCAAGACATTATCATGACAGCAAATGGGAGAAACTGGAAGACAAAAGGAAAGATAGTGGAACAGGTTAACAGCTTTAGGTATTTTGGAAGGGTAGTTTAGGAGAAGGAAGTCTGACTGAGGAGATTAAAAGTGGAATCAGAGGTGCTGTAGCCAACTGTTGCAGAGTGTCAGGGCAGCATGCAGTGGCAAATTAAGTATATCTTGGGCAGTTTTCAAACCATGGGACCTTACTCCCATATACTTCCAACATTTATAGTACTGTATAACATCATAAGAATGGAAAGAAAAAAATCCTATACAACCAAGTACTCATCCTATTCATATTTAATAAAGACACCTTTATCTCTCACCTATCCCTCATTGGCTGGACCATACTAAAAAAACACAACTCTAAATTATGAAGTTACATACCTTAATACACATTTTATCAAAATACTTAACAGTCTTATTCCATTAGAACAAAAAGAATTAAATCAAACCCTGCATCTTGATGAACTAAACTAACCAAACAACTTATGTCTCAAAGAGACAAAGCCTTGAAAGAATAAAATTGCAATAAAACAACAAAACAGCTTATAGACTTTTAGAGAGCTTAGAAACCATGATAAACAGCAAATGAAATCAGGCAAACAATCCTGTACCTATCTCCAGTATAAATATCAAAACAATCCCAGATTGTCCTGGGCCATAATAAACAATATATTCTACCCCAGCCATACTAAAACATCTCCTTCAAATATGAACGACAATACAGACAACATTACTACTCAGTTCAATATCCATTTTGTTGAAACAGTACTTAGCTTACTCAAAGGCAATCCTGCAATCCCCTTCACCTAACTGACATATACTGAAAACAACCCTGCTTATTTCAGATTTGAACCTGTTTCAAAATCAATATTAGAAAATATCTTCAAAACCTAAAATCCACCACCTTAGCCATTGATAATCTAACAAGAGAATATCTTAAAATTCCAGCAGATATATTGGTGCATCCTGTTTCCATCTTGATAAACTGGTCCATGGAAAAGAACTATGTCCCTACTCGGTAGAAATCATACATCATTCCCTTGCACAAAGGTGGCAATAGACCAATAACTAACCTTTCTCCACTATCAAAAGTTCTTGAAAAATGCATCCATACTCAGCTCCTAAAATGTCTTACCAACAATAATCTCCCTTCTTAAATATAACATGGCTTCTGTTCCCCCCACAGCAGAAGCACTGCTCTCTTTAGTTTCAGTAACACCATAAAGTTTCACAGAAATGCAGACATCTTTGTCTCTTCTCTCTTGCTAGACCTGTCTAAGGCCTTTAATACAGTTTTTCATCAAAAACTGTTCTCAGACTTTCTTCCTTATGACTTGATCACACATCACTCTTATGGTTTCAAAGCTACCTATCCAGTAGGCAGCAGGCTATAAAATGGCAACATTAATCCTTACCATTCTTTCCAGTCTCTGTTGGAGTCCATAAAGGTTCAGCCCTAGGATCATTACTATTTAACATTGTTATAAAGGATCATCATACCACAAGCAAGCACATCTTTATAGTGCAATATTCAGATGACTCAACCCTCATCTGCTCAGCTCAAACCTTTCTGAACCTTTAACAGATTAATTCACTTCAGTGTACTTCTCATTTATTGAGTCATAGTTACAAATCTCCATCCAAATCCTAAATGCAAAGAGAACCAAGTTAATAATATTCCTACCTAAACAACAGTGAGACCACAAAGCAAACCTTTACAATTAGATGGAAAGGTAATACCACAATAGAAATATTATCTCAAACTAAATTGTTAGGAGTTACAATAGGTGAAAACCTAACATTTGACATTCTTCAAGCCATAAAAAGCACACCAAATTCTTGGTGCACTCTATCATGCTAGATCCTAACTCCTAGAAACAGCTAAGAAGAATTATATCATCATCCTACCTTCTTCCTACAATGCTTTATGCATCTATCATTCTTACTAGCATGCATTCTACATATAGAAATAAGCTGGATGGGTATTATGATAAGATTGCTAAATCTGCAGCAAGCCTTCTCTCCAGATTTCTTCACTTTCCTGATCTTGAACAGTTTCACTGGATCAAGCTACCACATTATCTGCCCTACTCAAAAACTCCTTACTGCACACAATCTAATCTATAAACCTAAGTACTGTCTTCCTTTAAACATTCTTTAGCTTTATTTGCCAACAAAGGAACTATGCTCAAGAGGCAAATATCTCCAAATCTCCAGTAAATCTAAAAACACAGCATGTGACTCTAGCTATGTCACTAAACAGTAGAACAACATAACAATCAAATTAAGACAGCAGGACAAACTGAAATGCTTTGAAGTGGTTATGCCCCTGCTATGCACCTGAATAAAGTTACCATGTCTAACCATGCAACCCAGCACCGTTTTCCAATGATAATCATACTAACTCAGCAAATTGTGTATACCTTCCATCTTCTTTTATGTTTATAACTTTTATTTTTGTATTTCTATGCTATACATGCTATGCTATGTATGCTATTTTGAACCTTTGTTTCTCAAACCCATCTGCGATTTTTTTCAAAAATTGTTATGCTGTCTGTAAAATAGTAATCACGTGTTGTGTTTCAAATAATTACTCTATGTTTAAAGCTGTAAGTACGGATTGTTCCACTCCAGGCTTTCTCTCAAAATGTTTTTTGCCCAGTTGGACTTTCCTGATCAGCAAATGGATATAAATAAATAAATGCAGGTTTTTGGACCACACATAAATGCACATGTTCTTTTGGATTCACCTTCCTGATTTAAGACCATTCAAAGTGGTGTCTTTATAATTCACTAATGTCCATACCTATCAGTTACAACCTATTGTCTTTGTATACATCATATGTCTAATTGTGATTAAAACATGGTCACAGTCAAGTATTCCAGTTTGCTTTACATAAACTTGCAATAGTCCTGCAAAGCCAGACTAATGACTGCTTAACTTGATCATGACAGCAGAGTCAGCCACCATCATCCACTGACAGCCCATATACCCAGCTGTTATAGCATTACATCAACTGTCTGAGTGTGGAAAAAATGAATGAATGAATGAATAAAAAAATTAAATAAATAAATAGATAGATATTGTGTGCAGTGATGTATTTCAAGTTTGTTTCATGCAGACATATGCCAGCCTAATTATTCCAACTTACTTCACACAAATGTGCACTAACCCTGGAAACCCAGGCTGTTTAAACTAAACAAACAAGTAGATAAGTTACTTTCATTCACAGACAGCCTCCACCCAGTAATTGTAGCCAGTTTGCTGTGTACATCTCATCTGATTGTGATAAAAATAATACCTCTCAGCCTCTTAGTACAAAAATGAGGGACACTATCAGAACCTGAGGGACAAAGACCCAGAACTGAGACAAAATTTAAATATTGCTCTTATGTATTTAAGTTGCTAGAATAATGTTGTTCCATTTCATGCAATTTCTGAGGGATATGAAGTTTGAAACTCAAACATGAATCATTATTTGGTGATTGCATGTCTCAATGACTTGCCAGATAATCGCAAATATTATGAATTACAAATCTTAAAAAAATATGAGGCAAAATCGGGGACAGTTGAGAGCGGTATAATTTCAAATTTGTTTGACATACAACAGTAGCCGCATGTATTTCACACAAATGCATATTAATCTTGTGAAGCCAGATGGTTACCTGAGCAACTAAGAATGCAGTAAATTACTTCATCTACAAACAGCCTCCAACCCAGCAGTTGTAGCCACTGTATTGTGTACATATCATCTCTGTGTTATTAACAAAAACTCTCAACCTCTAACCAAAAGAATCAGGGACAAAGCCAAAACATAATGGAGGACAAAAGCCAAAAATCAAGAACAGATTTTTTTATATTGCTATAATATAATTTGCTAGACTAACCATTTTTGCAGTGGCATGCATTATCTGAAGGCTGTGAAATATGAAAACTGAAAAGGGTCTGTTTAATGGTTTTTATGGTTCAACATCATGTGGTCCCCATAACCACTTGCCTAATATGTTATTATGTTCCTAAATGTCTGTCATTATTAAGTTCCTTAAATCCTCAGCTATTTGCCAGAAAAGCATTTTTTTTTGAGGAACAGCCCAAAAATATAAGGCAAAGTCATGGGCATTCTGTAAAATCAAGGATAGTTTCAACTTTGTTTCACATAAACAGGAGGCAGAAAATAAATATTACAACTTATTTCATACAAAATCACACTAATTCTGCAAAGTTACACTTTAAGCTCAGCAAACAAGAAGAAGGAGACGTTGCTTTCATCCACAGTCACTGATTCAATGTCCCATTATTAAGGACTTGCATACATGCTTTCTACCACAGTTTATAAGTAAACTGCAGAAATACCTGACCTCATAATTTACGTACTGTACTGCATATCTTGACTCTTCCAAGTATGCAGTTGTCTATGCATCTCCTTCTACGATGTGTAAAAAAATTAAGATCCCTCCCATCCACATTTGCAGACACACACACACACACACACACACACACACACACACACACACACACACACACACACACACACACACACACACACACACACACACATGCACGCACGCACACACACACTGATTGTATAACAAAAAATAAATATTGATATTTCATAAGTGCATTAATACATGCTGGGTTGCATCTTGAATTGATATGATTACATCCTAGTACTTACAGCAAAAACAATGATCCAGACCACCAAGCTGATAAAAATCAATATTTAATAAAACAAAGCAATGCAGTAGGTGAGCGCTTTCAGGTTAAAAACCCTTCTTCAGACAACATGCAGAATAATTCAGACACTTTTTAAATACATAATAACCAATCAAAAACTCAATAGTGTACCCTTTCATTTTCAAAATAGGTTTGATAGGAATAACTCCATTTAAACCAGGTGCTCTATCAGCACCCAAGTTAATTATCCATCTAGTTTCACTACATTCTGTTATGTTTTTCAAATCACTCTCTCTCCTGGTTGGATGAATAATCTGTGATATGATAAGACAAAATGCATGATCAGGATACTGCTTTACATGCTGATATAAAGCATTATGTATATTGGCTGTATGTATAGCTGACATATGCTGTAACACCCTACCTTTTAATCTACAGTTGATCTTACCAACATAAAATGAACAGCATTTTGTATATTCAGCCAAATATATAATATTACTAGTTAAGCAGTCAGCGTACTGTTTCAATGAATATCTTCTTCCAGATACTGGATGAATAAATACAATATTATGCCCAATATATTGACAGGCTTTACAGCGTCTGCAGGGGAATGTCCCCTGTCATCCCATAACAGACTTCTTAGCCCCCTGTTGATCAGTACATAACAAATCTTTTAGGTTTTTGCTATCTTTAAAGCAAAACATTCGTAGAGAAACCTATAGAACTTATGGCAAATATCAAGAAGAGGGGTTATAATCATAATAGTGAACAGTGGGTGTTTAATAAAAGTAAAGAGGAGAGATCGACTAGGGCAAGACCTTGGTTCTCAGGAAATGTGGAAGCGAATGACAGAGTGATGAGTATGAAAGGGCAGCCACTACGAGTAATTTTGAATTATAGCAATGATGTGGGTGGTGTATGTAATATTATTTGCCTGAACTGGAAAATTTTATTAACAGATGATAAGGTAAAGGAATTAATAACTCAGGAACACATGTTTTGCTTTAAACATAGCAAGAACCTAAAAAATGTGTTATGTACTGATCAACAGGTGGCTAAGAAGTCTGTTATGGGATGACAGGGGACATTCCCCTGCAGACATTGTAAAGCCTCTCAATACATTAGGCATAATAATGTATTTATTCATCCGGTATCTGGATGATGATATTCATTAAAACAGTACACTGACTGCTTAACTAGTAATATTATATATTTGGCTGGATGTACAAAATGCTGTTCATTTTACATTGGTAAGACCAACTGTAGATTAAAAGATAGGGTGTTACATACAGCATATGTCAGCTATACGTACAGCCAATATACATAATGCCTTGTATCAGCATGTAAAGCAGTATCCTGATCATGCATTTTGTTTTATGGTACTACCTATTGATTTGTTTGCAGTTAAAAGCATTCTGTATCTTTAGAAATCTTTATCTGTTTAAAAACTTTCATTTGTGGCTTTCTCTAGTACTTACTGTCTGTAGGCTAATGTTTTTGTACCCACCCCCCTCCCATTTGGTGTCTTGCTGTTATACTTGGTGGCTTTGCAGTTGCCCGCCCCTACTGTAAATCTGATCTGTGACACTCCTCCCAGTCTAGTGTCATTAGCTCATTCTACCTTATACAGAGAGAACATTGGATAAGGCCTTCTGTTTCTCCTTTTTCCCTTTAAAAAAAAAAAAAAAACATTTTTTTGCCTGAATCTCCTTGTGTTCTGACTGTGCTTCTCAAACATTTTGGAAATATAGAGTATATTTCAGAGCATTTATTATAACTGTAATTGCCTTAATATTGCTACAACTCAAGTGCTCTAGGTTGCACTGCATCTGAAGTGTTTGTGTGTTTTAGCTGCTTTTCTGTATATATAGACTTCTCTGTTTCTTTAACTAAATAAGCTCTGCAAAAATGTTCTATTGCATTCCTGCCTGTATTTCTGAGTTTTTTTGCACTTTTAATGTTTGTTTTTGCTTAGTTTAACTGGTAGGCTGTACACTCAAGTGCGCTAGCTGAATTAAAGCATTTACTGTGTTTCTGTACCTAATTTCTGCTACTTTGTAAAAAAAAAAAAAAAGATCCTTGTTTCCCGCCTTTACTGAACTAGAATAGTCCAGTCTTCAGGTATTGCTGATCTCATGGCTGTGTCATAGTTTCTGTGTTGCCCATATCCTTATTTGGATAGGAGGAAGCTTCTTTGTTCACCAATGAGAGTGGGGAGCTCTGAGCAGCCTATCTGTCCCTTGAGGAGTGGTTCCAGCCCAGTGACTTGTAGCTTATTGGCCGTTTTGGGCCATTTCCTATCTCTTTCTAACCCCCTGCTTTAAAGCCAGCTTTAGCATGCTTTTGCGCTTGTAATTTAAAGTTTGTCCTGTTTGTTGCATTTACCTGTTGAGGCTACACACTCAAGTGCGCTAGCCTGTGTTACATATTTATTGCATTTTCCTGCTGTTTGTTGCAAAAAAAAAAATATCCTTGTTTCCCGTCTTTCCTGACCTAGAGTAGTCCAAATACAGGCTTTGCTGTATTCTGGACTTTTGGAAAGTTCCTGTGTTGCCCATTTCCTTTCTTCGATAAAGGGAGGCTTCTTTGTTCACCAGTGGCAGTGGGGAGCTTAGAGCAGCCTATCTATCCCTGGAGGAGTGTTCCCAGCACAAGAATCTGGTAGTCTATTGGCTGTTTTTGGCCAATTTCTAGCTCTTTCAAGTCCTCCTGTATAAAACCTGCTTTGGCGCGGTTTTTGCGCTTGTTACTACTCAGCCAAGCTCCTTGTGGTCCTGCAGAGTGGTGCTAGCAGCAGAGAGGCTACAAGAGCGACTGCTAACCTGATAAAAGTGTTTTTTTTCCTGCTACTACCTGGGTGACTGTCTGATCTAGCTAAACTGCAAGTATTTCTGCTTCTTGAACTGTTTTAAACTGTTTAAAGTTGTTTTTGCACCTGCACTTTTAAAGTTTGTCCTGTTTGTTGCACTTACCTGTTGAGGCTACACACTCAAGTGCGCTAGCCTGTGTTACATATTTATTGCATTTCCCTGCTGTTTGTTGCAAAAAAGAAAAAAAAAATTATGCTTGTTTCCCATCTTTCCTGACCTAGAGTAGTCCAAATACAGGCTTTGCTGTATTCTGGACTTTTGGAAAGTTCCTGTGTTGCCCATTTCCTTTCTTGGATAAAGGGAGGCTTCTTTGTTCACCAGTGGCAATGGGGAGCTTAGAGCAGCCTATCTATCCCTGGAGGAGTGTTCCCAGCACAATAATCTGGTAGTCTATTGGCTGTTTTCAGCCAATTTCCAGCTCTTTCAAGTCCCTCTGTATAAAACCCACTTTGGCGCGTTTTTTGCGCTTGTTACTACTCAGCCAAGCTCCTCGTGGTCCTGCAGAGTGGTGCTAGCAGCAGAGAGGCTAAAAGAGTGACTGCTAACCTGATAAAAGTGTTTTTTTCCTGCTACTACCTGGGTGAATGTCCAATCTAGCTAACCTGCAAGTATTTCTGCTTCTTGAACTGTTTTAAACTGTTTAAAGTTGTCTTTTGCACCTGCACTTTTAAAGTTTGTCCTGTTTGTTGCACTTATCTGTTGAGGCTACACACTCAAATGCGCTAGCCTGTGTTACATATTTATTGCATTTTCCTGCTGTTTGTTGCAAAAAAGAAAAAAAAAACAAAAAAAAATTATCCTTGTTTCCCGTCTTTCCTGACCTAGAGTAGTCCAAATACAGCCTTTGCTGTATTCTGGACTTTTGGAAAGTTCCTGTGTTGCCCATTTCCTTTCTTGGATAAAGGGAGGCTTCTTTGTTCACCAGTGGCAGTGGGGAGCTTAGAGCAGCCTATCTATCCCTGGAGGAGTGTTCCCAGCACAAGAATTTGGTAGTCTATTGGCAGTTGTGGGCCAATTTCTAGCTCTTTTAAGTCCCCCTGTATAAAACCTGCTTTGGCATGGCTTTGCACGATTTTGCGCATAGCGCAGCATCGGGCAGCTCCACTTAATTGGGTTTAAACCATTCTCGGCTCCACAAAGTCTGCTCTTCACTTTTTCCCTTAGAACTGATCTAGTTCTCATAATAAACACCCTATTCCTACTCTAAAGCCTGGCACTTGCTCACTAAAGCAATTATATAAGTCAGCACTAAAAAATTAAAAGCACTACACCCTCACAAACTCCCTTGAGTACCTTGTTCCTCATTGGCCCTTTTTTCAATTATAAAGGAATTCCCAATACTATTCTAGCATGTCCAAAGGTCAGTTGTCAATCTCCTCTCCGGTCCAGCTGGTGAATCTGGGAATCTTGAGGCAATGTTACAACTGCCTCATATACACAGGCAACCCTCTCCTCCTCCCAACAAATTCCAACACATGTGTGAGATGCAACCATATAGCCAAACTGGAGGCTAAGCTCTCTCAACTCAGTACTGGTGTAACCAGTCAGGAGGAGAAGGAAACCACACTCACTACAATTCCAGTCTCACATAGACCTACCACGACAGCAAACCAAACACATAAACACACAAAAACATACTCGGAGGATCTAAATAAAAATCTGCCTAAGCAGCAGAGACCTCCAAAGCAGACACCCAAGCAACCACTACCCCAAAACAAAACACGTGCAACACATAGCTCAGAAAGCCAGTGTGCCGAACAGTCACAGCCTTTAAGGCTAAACAACACACCTGATACACTTGTAATAGGTGACTCTATCGTCAGGCACACTGACATCCTGCTCACCAGACTGAACAAGGAGAAGGTCACGGTGAGCTGCCTGTCGGGCGCTAGGATCCGCCGCATAACACAAGCACTCAGGTCACTCCAAGGCAAGTACAAATATGACTCAGTCATTGTCCATGCTGGTGTGAATGACCTGAGACGTACCTCCCTGGACTACATGAAAAGAGACATAGAGGAGTTCTCTGAGCATGTAGCCCAGGCCGGTATGACCTTGACCTTGAGTAGCATCTTACCCTCACCAAGAATGATGCCACAATATGAAGACAAGATGATCAATTTCAACAATTGGCTTAAGTATTGGTGTCATTCAAAGGGGATCCAATGCCTGTCAGCCTGGGATGACATGCTCGGCAAGCCACAATGCTTCGCTAGGGACGGCTTGCACCTGTCACCCCTGGGCTTTCGGATGTTGGCAAAGGCTCTTGCCACCCCCATAGTGCCTTTTTTAGGCAAGGCTCAAAAGACAAACCCACCTCCATAGGTATCACAAGGGATAAGAAACTAAGAGTAATGCTACTCAACGCCAGAAGTCTAAACCTCAAGATGCACACACTCAAAACTCTCCTTAGCATGGAGAACATCGATATCTATGCAGTAACAGAAACCTGGTTTAAGGCTCCCGAGAGCACCCCAGCACTACCAGGTTATACCTCATACCATGCTTTTCGGCCCCAAAACTTGGACCAAACCACAAAAGGAGGGGGAGTATCAATATTCATCAAAGATGCCCACACCTCCAGGTTGGTGGCACAGCATGAAGCATCAGAGACTATCCCTGTGCAACTAACAGTGGGTAAAACTGCCTTCCAGTTTATAGCCAGCTACAGACCACCCTCCCAAACCCAGGAACCCCACTCGGCCTTCCTGAGAACACTGGAAAATATGAAGGTCTCTCCAAACACCATTATATTGGGCGACTTGACCTACCCAAACATAGACTGGGAGCATTACTCTAGCTCCAACACCCTAGCCCAAAGGTTCCTAGAATTTATAAACTCAAATGCTATGGAACAACTTCTTACCACTCCCACAAGAGGGGAAAACATACTGGACCTGATCATCACCAACATGGGGGCTCTATGCTCCAGACCAGAAGTGTATCCCTCACTGGTAAGATCAGACCATAAACTAATCAAACTGGATATTCACATCCCGACCCCACCCCCTGCCCAGAAAACCATAGTGAAAAACTTCTCTAAAGCAAATTTCACACTCCTCAAAACCGAGGTGGAATCCTTCAAAGCCCCCGGGCCTGTGGAAAATATGGCCCAGACCGCAGAATCCTTTATAAACGCATTCTATGAACACATTCAGGAATGCATGGATTATGCAATCCCAAATAAAACCAAGACCCAATCCTCCAAAGACAGGCGTCCTGTCTGGTGGACCCCAGCCATAAACAAACTATACAATAGAAGGAGGAAGCTACTACATGATAGACCAAAATCCCAAAAAGGGAAGGCATCTCTGATCAGTATTAGCAAAAAACTACAGACACTCATAAAATCGTCTAAGGCCAGCTTCGAGAGAAAAATTACACAGGACACTAAGGATAATCACAAGGCTTTCTTTAGTTATGTTAGGAACCTGGGTGGGAATTCCCAGATATGCTCAGAATTAGTCCAAAATGACAAAAAAATACACCAAACCCACAGACATTGCCAGCATCCTAGCTGACAGGTTCAGCGCAAATTTCTCCCCCCCTCCCCACCAAAAGGGCAAATATCTATCCTAGCAGAGTGCTGCCCCCCTGACATCTCAGATGCTCAGGTAAGAGCCGCCCTCTCCAAAGCAAAAAACACAGCATCAATGGGACCAGACAGTGTCCCGGGCTGCGTCCTACATGAACTCCAAGAAGAGCTAAACCCAAACATAAAACTACTGTTCAATCTCAGCCTTACTACAGGATATGTACCCAAAGAGTGGTGTACAGCAACAGTGGTCCCTCTCCACAAAGGTGGTGCCTCAAAGGATCCTGGAAACTATCGCCCCATATGCCTGACTAGCTTGGTCTGCAAAGCTATGGAAAGGATCATCATGGACCTCATAAATAAAGATATTGGGGGCCTACAGACACTGGATCCTACCCAGTTCGGCTTTGTTAAGGGCAGATCCTGCCTCTTAAACCTGGTCGATTTCTTTGAAACAGTCACCAAGGCCATTGACGAGGGGAAGGTATTCCACACAGCCTACCTGGACCTCGCAAAAGCCTTCGATACAATACCCCACTCGGGCATTATAGATAAGCTCACCAGCTTTAATATAAACCTCTATGTCACTAGATGGGTTGCAAACTGGCTCAAGGACAGAACCCACATGGTTAGAATTGCTGGAGCCATGTCAGACTCCAAACCAGTTACAAGTGGCATCCCACAAGGCTCAGTCCTGGGACCTCTCTTGTTCGGTATATATTTCTCGGAGGTACAGGCCAACACGGAAGGACTGTGGCTGACCAAGTTCGCAGATGACTGCAAACTAGGCGCCATAATCGACTCTCCAGCCGACACAAGCATCCTACAAAAGGGCCTCATAGAAACAGACAACTTGTGCCAGAGCCATGGCCTCAAGCTAAATGCCAAAAAGTATATAGTCATCCCCTTTGGCAAAAACAAAGTGCCCACAAATTACCACATAGGTGGTAATCCATTAAGTACGGAAGAAGTAATTAGGGACCTGGGGACCCAAGTTGATAGCAATCTCTCATTTGAAAACCATGTGGCCAAAGTGGTTAGAAAAACATTTTATATAGCCCACCTAATCATGAAGGGATTCACATCTAGATCAGGGGAGGTCATTGTGCTTCTTTACTCATCCCTCATCAGGCCCATAATTGAGTACAATGCCCCTTTTGTGATGTACCTTACCAGACACCTGCAGTAACTGGAAAGACCCCAAAAGTACCTCACCAAGAGGATCCAAGGGCTCAAACAGATGCCATATGCTGCCCAGTTAAAGAAACTCCAGCTCTACTCAGTGGCATACCACCTGCTTAGAGGCGATCTGTGCCTGACGTATAAAGCCATGTCCAACCCGGAATTAATGGACATGCTGCACCTCAGAAAATCCATATCCCATCGAGCTACGCGCTAGAGACTTGAACCTCAGCACTGAAATAAATAGAACATGCTGGAGGGACAGATTCATAACCCAGAGGCTCCCTTCACTCTGGAATAAAATCCCAGTCCAGGTTAGGCAGAGTCCCTCATTGACTCTCTTCAAGAGGAATCTTGATGAGTGGATGGGAGATCGTAGGTTTATCCCGGGTATCACTTCTGTGTCACTGTTAAACAGAGGCACAGTATACTAACCTCGAAAAAGGGCATAGCAAAATTCATTTAAAATGAGTGGTGAAAGCCAAACACACTCTGGCTAGGCTTATAAATGCCCTAGGGCAGATAGCCTAGTATGAACCTATGAACCTATGAACAGATCATCCATCCAACCAGGAGAGAAGGTGATTTGGAAAACATAACAGAATGTAGTGAAACTAGATGGATAATTAACTTGGGTGATGATAGAGCACCTGGTTTAAATGGAGTTATTCCCATCAAATCTATTTTGAAAAAGAAGAGGGTACACTACTGAATTTTTGATTGGTTATTATGTATTTAAAAAGTGTCTGAATTATACTTCATGTTGTCTGAAGAAGGGTTTTTAACCTGAAAGTGCTCACCTACTGCATTGCTTTGTTTTATTAAATATTGATTTTATCAGCTTGGTGGTCTAGATCATGGTTTTTGCTGTTGGATCCTGTTTTGAAGCCGGACCTTAGGTGCAAAGTCTACAATTGTTTTTGGTTATATCCCAGTGCTTACAAGGCACTTATCTGTTCAGCAGTGCTTCATAGCACCCTGGTTGCACAGTAGTATTCATTCAGTGCATTACCTGGCATGTACTATTATTTACACTTATCAGTTCTTTTTATGTACCTTAACATAAACACTATGCTTAGCAGAGTCATAGAAATATTGGGGAAGGAGGAGGAGTGGGTGTCCCAGTTACAACTTGCAGGGGGAGCCAAACAGGATGCCAGCCTGTAAATAGTCAAACTGGTGTTTTCTCTTAAAGGTGCTGATGGATTGTTAGGTAGCTACATTAAATATCCCTTGCTACCTTTAGAAAAAAAAGTATGACAATTTACAATCTGACATGAGAGGGTGCCAAATGAGTATGTTACCCTATGTTACCCAGAGTGCCAAAATCTACCTACACAGTGCTGATATTTACGGCAGTAGCATTGGACCTTGGAAAATTCTTCCTTCCACTAGCTGACACTTGCAGTTTCAAGTTCTGTGATCAGTGATGTTGCCACCACATTATTACAGCAGTAAATGGGAAGTAAAAGTAAGTCACAGATAACTAGATACCATATACAGGTGCAGTCTACATAAAGACTGTGTGAGTAGATAGCCCTTTCTGCCACAAAGTAAATGCTTTTTACTTTGTATATTTTATTAATTAAAAAGCTCTTACTATCTTAGGTGATACGCAAAACACTAGAAACACTAGGGATAGCAATTCAGATAAACCTTGTTATTAACTCTATTGGTGTGAAATTCCAGTTCACACTGGCCTCTTTAACTGCCCCCTGTCTCCTCTGCAGCAGAGCAATGTAGTTTATCACAGTGACCAACCACTGTAATGTAGGTTCAGAGGTTCTAAGGAGATTACTAAGCTAATGGCTCAAGAGCCCTTACAAGTCTGGCAAGTTTTACCCAGATTTTACCCAATTTTCTATCCATAGGGGAAAGATAACAAGGGTCAGCAGGCAGGGCTTTGACAACTTTTACAGACTACCTCTGTTTGTAAGGGACATGGGTGCCACCCCAATTTAAAAAAAAAAAAAAAAAAAAAAACTCTGACTTTCATTCTCAATTAATGAAAACATTCTTGACAAATGATTTTGCTTTTGTTTGTTTTGCTCCAGTCCAAGAATTTCACCTCTAGCGGCACAGTATGAATTCCTCCAGCATGCCTCTTAATCATGGCCTCAGTTCCAAAAACCAACAAAATAGAACCAGAGTCCTATTCCATTATTCCTAGTTGAAGTATTCAAGTGGCCATCCTGCTTTGAAAATGCTAATTTTTTCAAAGTAAATGCTTCTAACCCCTAGGACAATCAGTTAAGAGCATTGAGAGAGTGCCTAGAGGCAGGGTCTGGGTCAGGTGGTAGCTCACCTCATGGCAGACCACCATCCTGATCCCAAGATCCAGCTATGAGCTTTTTAACTGCAGCAACTTTAATATATGCTATTGGGTCTGGAATTATTGTGGCTGCTGCAAACAGAATTGCCCTCCAAAAGATCCTCATTAAAGGATGCAAAGTGAACTCATTCCAATTACAGGGCCTCGAAAGAGTCTTGTACTGTTATTTTTGTCACGATCTCCTAAAGTTGGAAGCGGGTAATTTGCATGCCTGCTATATTCCTTGGCTATGGTAGCCATTTCTCAGGCTCCTTCTCTGGAATCAAACCTGAGTACCTGTTACCTGTGGTCATCATGGTAGGCACAGATAGTACCACTGAAAGCTGAGTGACTTTCAGATATTGAAAGAGTATACTAGTTAATCTTTTGTCGTTGTTTTCCTTACAATCACAGGCTAAAATTTCCCTATGCAAAATATTTTGTAGTGTTATGGGTATCTTTGCTACAGTTTTAAAGTTACTCTACACCCTGCTTTAAACCCCATAATAACAAAAACTCCCTATGTAATTGGTGCCTTTTGTATAAACAAGGGAGAAGGAAGAATGAAGACCTAAGATAAATCTATATCTGTCTAGCTGTTTGCCAAAAGCACACTTCCTTCTGGGTGGGCTGAGGCGCAAAGAAGGAAGGAAGGAAATTATTTATGTGTTTATGCAGTCTGCTTCCATACAATTCAGGAGCATACATCCATCTGCAATGTAACATTGATTTTTGTCTCTCTTAATATTTTTTCCAATTAAAAATAAATCCATTCACAGATAAATAAACCACTGAATGTTGATACTTATGTTTACTAGAGACAGCTTGATTCTTAAAAATAAAAGTGTTACCTTTTAGTAAAGGTGGCAATTGCCTTATTCTTCTTATGTTCTGAATAGCAAACTGCATAGCAAAAGTGTGTTTATGCTGTATCTTAACATCAAAGTATGGCCATAGAAGTACAGAACATTATGCTTAGAAGTTCAGGAAGTTGTTCCCATTTTCTGTAAACCTTCATTTAAGTTACTTTACTACTGATGCTTCTTTTTCAAACAGGCAGTCTGCAAGTATATACAAAAATGTATTATGAATTATAAGATGGCAACAAACAGAAAGCTGCTGCGCTTCAGATGGTGTCACTGTGGGCAGTTTGCTCCCCATGTAAAGAATCATCTCTTTACTTAAATAAATAAATAAATAAAAGTGCTTGGAAGCATACTACTTGCATGCTACTGGGCTTGTTAAGTCACATGACATATACCTCCTATGGGGTACTGCAAATACTCAGTCCAGCATTACAATTTAAAATTAAAACATTTATTAAAAACAAAACAAAATGCAAACAAATAGCAGTTGAACACTTTCATCCTATCACATGACTTTTATAAAACAGCTTGAAGGAAATAGCATGCAGAATTTAGTTCAAACAGTTTTGAAAAAGTCCTGTGATAAGACAAACACTCAACTGCTACATGTTTGCATTTTGTTTTGTTTGCAATAAATGTTTTAATTTTAAATTTTACTCCTGGACTGAGTTTTTGAGGTACACCATTGGAGGTAGAGGTGTTTGTTGTTGGATTCTTTGCATTACTACACCTCTTTGTGTTCTTTCATTGGTTTTATTCGTCACATGACATATCACACAGTACTGGTCATTACAAGAACTGTAGATTTTTGCCATCAGATTCATAGGTTCATGGGTGTTTACTAGGCTAATGGCCACAAGGGCCTATTTAAGCCTAGCCATGCATCCCAAATCTCTGAGAAGTTCTGATACCCTTAATAAGTATAAGCAGGGGCTTGGGAGATGAAACATTTACAAGCTAGGGCCTGGGAGATGAACCATTTACAGGTTGCCTGTGTCCATTAGAGACATAGGTGCCAAATCAGGGATGAATTTCTTGTTCCCCATCCAGTTGTCCAGGTTGTACTTGAATTGGGTTAGAGAGGAACTCTGCTTCACATGGATGGAGAGCCTGTTCCAGAGATGGGATAATCTCTGGGATGCATACCTGTCTCTCCAGCAGGTCCTATTTATATCACAGGCAAGGTTTAAATCTTTAGAATGGGTAATTCTGGTGCTGTTTGTTTTGCAGATATGCAGGAGGTCCATCAGAGTGAGGTCTGTCAATGCCCTGTATGTCAGGCATAGATCTCCCCTCAGAAGACTGTAGGCGACAGAATACAGGCATAGAGCCTTGAGGCGGTCTGCAGAGGACATTTTATTTAAGCCCTATATTCTTTTAATGAGGAACCTCCGTGGATGTTTCAGTTGTTGGATATGCCTGGTTAGGTATATGCCAAAGGGAGCATTGTACTCAATGATAGATCTGATGAATGTCGAATACAGTGAAACAATTACTTTCTTAGACTTAGATTCCATACCTTTGTTTATAAGTTGCGCAACATAGAAGGATTTCCTCACTACTGTCGACACATGATGGTCGAAAGCTAAATTACTGTCTATGTGTGTCCCTAAGTCCCTGACTACTGGGTCAACTCTAAGGGGTGTGTTGTTAATATGATATTTACCAGGGGTGGATGACTTCCCAAAGGATACTATTACGCATTTCTTGGCATTTAGTTTTAGTCCATGGCTCTGACACCAGCTGTTTGCCTGTGTCAGCGCCTCCTGGAGAACATTTGTGTCACTATGGGATTCAATGACAGCTCCTAATTTGCAATCATCTGCAAATTTAGTCAGCCAAAGACCACTGACATTGGCCTTGACTTCAGAGAAGTAAATGCCAAAAAGGAGTGGTCCAAGGACTGATTCCTGAGGGACTCCACTTGTGAATGGCCTCTTTGTAAAGGTGGACTCCCCAATTCTAACTTCCTTAGTCCTGTCTGTGAGACAGCTGGCTATCCATTGGGTGACATATGAGTTTGTACCTAACCTTCTGAGTAACAATGCCCGAGCTGGGTATTGTGTCAAATGCCTTGGCAAGGTCAAGGTAGGCTGTGTGAACCATTTTGCCCTCATCCATTGCTCTGGTGTCCTTCTCAAAGAAGTCCACTAGGTTGAGTAGGGATGATCTGTCCTTGACGAAACCAAACTGGATTGGGTCCAGTGTCTGGAGATCTACTGTATCACTTTTGATCATTTCCATGATAATTCTTTCCCTTAGTTATGCCTATCGCACAGTATTGCTTCTACTACATTGTTAATCAGCTCTGGGCTGCATTGCTGTACTCTAACTGCACCAGTTTCCTTTTATGCAGCCACATAACTGAGTTTTTTTTAATTCCAGCCTATGTCTACCTCTTTTTTATAAATGAGAATAAGAATAGCTTTCTTCCAGAAATGAACATAATGACATTGATACATATTTTTATTAAACATGGTAGTAATAAGCGAAATATGAAGACTATCGCCTGCACTAGTGCTAGACTTCCTTATCTCTCTCTTTCCTCTTCTTCTTTTTTTTTTTTTTTTTTTGCTGCAATCATGAGTTAAGCAGGATTAATGAATGTGAAACAAGATTTGGTCATTGTGTATCATGGAATCATTTTGGAGAAAAGTGTATCTTAGTGAAATTTCAAGCAAAGAATTTAACATTTTCAGGAACAGAGACAGAATAAGCTTGCCCTGATACTGTAAATGCTCGGAAAGTTGTGACATATGTCAGGTTAGTTTTTAACATTCACATACTTAAAATGTGCTCTATTATCCTCTTAAAATATGAGGATTTTTTTGTTGCTAAGAAAAAAATAGACATCTTCATTTCAAACTTTAGAATCTTCCTAACTATTTTTTTTATTTGTATTTCTTTCCCAGGGTAGAGTAACATGATTCTTTTCAGACTTAGCCCGGGGGTGATGTCTGGTTAAGTTAAATGCTCAGAATCACACGGTTATGCAATGGAGTTGAGGGATTCAAATCTTCTGCCACTGGACCAGAGGAAACAGCTTGTTAACATCTCCTTAATCCTTTAAGCCAACTGCCAGACATTGATATTAACTATAGATGTTTACACATTTTAATTTCACCTGTCTTTTTTATGTCATATAAGCCTTTTGTAAAGTAAATCATGTTATTATTTGTGTGATGTACTCACTCTGGTCCAGTAATGAAGGAGCCTCAATCCTCACCACTGACACTGGAGAAGGACATTCACTTGGAATATAAATGGATACACTCAGTATTTCCAGATGCAGACCTCTTTGCATCAAGCACAATTTCCCTTAAGAGCACACAGGGAACATACTCAGCCTGGAGTCTGGGTTTCTCTCTCTGTCTCTCCCCAGGTCTCCAGTAAAGCTCCCCATTGGTACAGCTGTAGAGTTAAGTCCTCAGCTGAGTGCCCAGGCTTAGTTATCCACCACTCTATCTATGAAACCAGTGCTTTGTATCCCTACTCCAAGTAGCTGACACATACACAATGTGAGATTTGGTTTTCACACACACATACCTGGGAAAGGCTGGCACAGATTTACCCACTGTGCCCCCTCCTGTCCAGACTATAAGGTAGTTATCACTGCCACCAGGCACTACAAAGCCAGCTACCTAAGGTTCTTGCAAGGGTACCTTATTATACTGAGTGAAGTTAATACTGATATCAATGGTAATGTTAACTAAGCAGTAAGGCTTTCAGAAGTGGCCAGAGTTATCACCAAATAAATATATTCAAATACTCTCAAAACTTAAATATTTTCTAAAAAGAACCAGCCACAATGAAAAGTTTAAATATATTTAATAATAAATAATAGAAGAACAATAAAATACTAAATATCTATTTAGAGTAAACACCAGAGTTTCAATCACAGGAAATATTAAAAATAACACAGCTGGAATGATTCACACAATTGCAGAAAAACAATAGTTAACTATTCTCACTACATTTTCCTGACTGATCTATAGAATTATTGTTCCTACTTACTGAATAGAGCAAGGCAAGATGATGTGGGTGAATGGTCCTTGTCAGATCCACAACAGAATACAGAATACAGACAGCAATCTCCTACTAATATCAAAATATTATTTCTGGCTTACAGAATGATATCACACTCATCTGGTCATCTGACTCTGTTTCCTGCACTATCCCCCATCACTAGGAGCTGCCAGGGTTTAGCACCTATGTGCTATAATACACACTAGACCTTTAGCTATGTTTTATTAAATCATCTGGAAGGCATAAAATAATAAAACCATTCCACTCTTCCAACAGAAGCTACAAACTATTCTCTAGCACAGACATTGTGTCTCTGGCTCCATTCAAAGCTGTAGGATAACATCTTTATGGCTTAACCCATAAAGTAACTTAATTTCAGATATATTTTAAAGTTAGCTGGACTGAGATTAACCTCTTCTATTCTAGTATCCTCTGTTGAAACATATACATTTAATTAAGTTAAAATAGTGCATGTACATTTCTTTTCTTTTTAACAGGGCACACTGTTGATACATTTTAACGCAAGAAGCTTTACAAATACATTTTTCAACACAAGCATCCGTGCAAATCAGTTTGATATAGAAATTGATTCTTTACAAAATTCCAGCTAGGTGTGCTTGTATATATTCCACATCCACTGCCCTACTTCTCCTGGCATGGCTGGCAGTACCTTCTATCATCACAATTTGCTTATTTGCATTAAAAAAGAAAAGAAACAACTCTAGATCATAGTTTTGAAAAAGAGCTATAAGGTGATCAAGATGGTGATAATCTAGCAGCACAACATTTTTGCTCTGCTTTCTTTTGTATACAACCTGAGTCTTCTAAAGTAACTTAGATAACATTTTGGAAGAAAAAATGGGTTTTTAAGATTTTTTTAAACTTTTTCCTGTGAGTAATATTATTGACTGTTAAAACAAAATGAGCTACTCAAAAATGAATCTTCAGGAAAACTCAGTGAAAAAGGAATTACAAATTATTGTTAGAAGTGTCCAGGAGCTTTCTATTACACTAGATAAACCTGAGACCAAGATGGACTACATAAAAGAAGATTGCATGAAACAAATGGATATGTTAAATGAAATCTTAAAACAACAATCTGTGCAGATCTCTTCAAAAGAGGAAGAAGTAAGTGACTTAGATGGGAGAATGGCAGGAAATGAAAGCCACGCAGATATCATTTTAAAATAAAATTCTTTGTTGCTGGAGAAAGTAGACAATCTAGAGAGTTGATCTAGAAGAAAAAAACATCACAATATATGGAATTCCAGAGAAAGAAGGGGAACAGTATGTTACAATTACTGAATAACTGGTTATCAAAAGCTCTTAACCTGCCAGCAGTTCTCTCTGTTGGTATTGAGAAAGCTCATAGATTCCTTTCAACTTCATCACTGAAGAAAACCTACCTGTTCCCAGATATATAATTGTTAAGTTTCTTTCTAGCCAAGATAAAGATTTGGTGATAAAATCAGCCTGTGCCAGTTCCCCAGTAAAAATAAAAGACAATATCATCAGGTTTCATAATGACTGCACTTCTCCATTTATAACTAAAAGAAAAGCATGTGTTCCATTTATAAAACGCTTGAAGAAACTGGATATTAAAGACCAGTTAATTTCCCTGCCAAAATTAGGATTTCTTTACCTGATGGATAATAAAACTTTTAATACACTAGAAGATGCCTTAGAATTCATGCAAAAAAGAAGTTATTAGATAAATCTGAAGACATGGACTGGCCACTTACTAATTTAAAGAGACAAGCAACAAGGAATGGTTGGACTCTTAAAGAAAAGAATGCAAAAAATGAAAGAAAAGTAATTGTACTGTTATTTAATTAAGTCAATAATCTCATATAAATACTGTTGTTAGTTCTGAAATTTCATGTTCAAAAACAAGAAAAGGTAAAATTTGTTTCTTCTCATCAGTTTTGCCTCGTTTTTCTTTTTATTAGTCATAACATTGTTTTACAATATTATATCTCTAATTGTGTGTGTGTGTGTGTGTGTGTGTGTGTGTGTGTGTGTGTGTGTGTGTGTGTGTGTGTATATATATATATATATATATATATATGTATGTTGTCAATAGAAGGTAATATGTTTAAGATATCATTACCTTCACTTCTTTTCATTAACACTTTTATCTTTCTTTCAAAAGGGGGAATAAAAGGCAGCTGTAGAATTGACGGTCTATACAAAAAGCAGCCCTGTTTTATTAAATTAACCAAGTGCCATATCATACTATTCCTAAAATGCAATTGCATTTCTTTATTGTCTGGTTGTTTAATACTTTTAAATATTTAAATAGAACATTTTTTGTTTTATAATGACTATGTGAATGGTATAGAAGAATTGTATTTAGTTTGAGAGATGTGTTGAAGGCTCACTCACATATTATTTAACAGAACACCATTCTGTTAGTCTTTTAAATCTGCTTAATGGCTTTTGCCATCATTCAAGATTAGTAACACAATTGTGAGCCTTTGGTTAAGTAGTTGAGTCTTCTTTTCATCTCTTTTCCTGCTTGAAACATAAGCCACTTCAAAATTTAAATAGCTCGAGCCTTCCTAAAAGCAGAAACAGACCATACTTTCTCCAGATGCATTCTGCAAATAAAAAGGAATGTCTTAAACTTTGAGCAGGCACTGAGCAGGAAGTAAAACCAGTGGAATACTCAAACGAGCAGTAAACAGAGAAAATATGCAACATAGAAGCTCTAACTGTTACTTTTTTACATCAAAGCCTTTATTTAAGATCAATACAAATTATTCTTACAAGTACAGAGTGCCAAATCAGAACAATCAAGACCCCTTATATTAAAAATGGTACAGTATTTGCACTATTTTTTATAGATGTCATTCAGATATGTAACTAGTGCTCTCTTCTGATACAGCTGATTTTAGCATAATATTTTGTTTGCATTGTAGTCAGTGGAAGTGTGGCATTATAATTATACTTGTACCAGTATTCTGAGTGGGGAGAATACACTCTGTTACTAAAGAAATATCATTTTACTATGTAACTAGTATTCTCTATTGATGTGGCTGCTGATAATATATTATTTCACTTGCATAGCAACCAGTGGGAATAAGATACTACTATTATACATATAAATATATCATGAGGTAAATAATTATGCTCTGAAACTATAGAGAGAACATTTTAATATGTAACTAATTAATTCTCTCAGTGTGGTTGCTTTTAGCATATTGCTTTGTTTACATTGGGGTAAAAGAAAAAGAAGCATCATAAACTATATATATATAGACTTGAATACTGTTCTTACAAGTGTATTGTATCTATATCTATCTCTCTATATGTGTATATATATATATATATATATATATATATATATATATATATATATATATATATATATATATATATATATATATATATATATATATATATATATATATATATATATATATATATATATATATATATATATATATATATATATATAGGTTGTCCCCTCCCCTTGTTTTCACTTTCTGTTCACTAAAGGTAGTGCAGGGCAAAATAATTATAATGAAATGCTTTTTACACAATTAATCTCACCTAAAATAAAAGCACTCATACATTTATTTTTGGAGAAGCAAACAATGACATTTGTTATTATTTATTCTAGTTAGCTCTATTAAAGTGATGTGTGGAAGGGGATGGGGAAGAAATCTGTGAAGTTTCATTTATCTTATGACAACTGTGTCTCCCAGACATGTCAACTGGGGACTTTTAATTTATTACTACAATAATATGAGTTAGACTTTGTTTATTTATCAAATTAAAGTATGAGACATGCTTCTATAAAACTGTGCTTGAATCTATAGCTTTCTAATATTACAACATTATATTTAGGAAGTAGTAGCATTTGTTTAATCTTTTTAGTAGTGGTATGGATCAGTTAGTGAGTGGTTTGAATGATTTTATCTTCAAACCAGGAGTTTTTCATTCCATGATTGATGGCCTAAAGGTTTCTAAGTTTAAATGTTTAGCATTAGTTTTACTTAATTTGTCCACAGCAATAGTTCTTAGTACCTGGTATTTATTTTTTCATACTGAGTCATCAACTTTTAGATTTAATTATGTTTTTTTTTCTTACATGTCTGCATATAATTGTTTTTCATTAAATATCACTGGTATTAATTGCCCTTTGAAAAGAAGCAGTTTAAATAAATGCTTGAATTTACATAAAGCCCACATATTTTTTTTACAGGAAACACATTTACTAAATGAAGATGTTGATAGAATATTGTTGAAAGATTATTCAGTATTAGTGGGCTCATATTTCAAATCAAAAAGAAGAGGTACTTTGATTCTTTGGAAAAATTTGCTACTTAAACTTAAAATCATAAACTTACATTCTGATAAAAATGGAATGCTGATATTAGTAGTAGTAGAAATCAACAAGCAACTTTATACATTTGTGAAAACATATTGAATACTTGGAATTGGGGTGAAAATTGTTTAAAAATGTTTAGACATTATAACTTTGCATACAAAAGGTGAATTAATAATTGCAGGAGATTGTAACTGTATACTGTCTAGTAGAGGCTCTGCAAGTGGACAAAAAACAAATCTAACGTCAGTAGCTAAACTTTTAAAAAAATGTTGTTACTGGTTCAAACATACTTAAGATATATGATTTAAAATCTGCAAAATCCTTTAATTATACACATTATTTATTTAGATTTGGCACCCAAACTAATATTGATAAAGTTTTCATTTCAAGTGGTCAATATGCCAAAACTGAAGAAGTATTGATAATGTCTTGCCCTTTATCTTGCCACAATACTATAATGTTTACTATTACTTTAAAGCCTAATAGTTTAGTTTATTGTCAAAGAATTAAGAATTCCTGCTTATATAGTAAAAATAAAATATTTTAAAGATTGGTTCTTGAAGTAAATAAATCAATTCATTGACATAAAGGAGAAGGGTCAGAAGATATATTGTGGGATGCACTAAAAGCATATCTATATGGAAGAATTAAAAAATTGTATTTATGCAAAAGAAGAGAATGGGAATTCAAAAAGAAAAGAAGAGAATTAAAAACCTTGCAATGTAGCATAGATAAATTCAAATCAAACATGAAACCTAATGATAAGGCTGCAAATTCTGAATTAAAAGGTTTGAGTCAGAATTATCTTCATAGACGTCATCATATGATCTCGATAAACTTAGAAAATTTGAAATTACACTCATATTCAATACATTCTAAACGTTTACATAAATTAGCTATCAGATCTAAGAAAAAATAAACACAAACCATATTAAGGAATTAAAGTTTAAGCAAGGAGAGAGTTAAAGAAGTAACTGATTTAAAAGATAGAGTAGAATATTTTAGAAGACATTACAAAAGAATTAATAATAATAAAATAACTTTAGAGAATAATAATAATATTACAAATAACGTTTTAAAAAATTATATAGAGTATAAATTAATTAAAGAACAAAAAGTTAGCATTGATAAATCATTTTCATTTGAAGAATTTAAAGATCAAATTTATAATATTAAAACAAATAAAGCACCAGGTCTTGATAGTTTAATTTCAGAATTATATAAATTAATGCCTGATAATATTTTACGTATATTACTAAAAGTATTTGAACACATTAAACTACATTAACTATCCCTCCCTGTTGATGTTATTTTCTTGTTACTCCCATTCTTAAGAAAGATGAAGATTCCAAACTTTGCTCTTCCTACAGACCTATATCATTACTTAATGTAGATTATAAAATGTTTATGTTTAGTCTTGATAAAATATTAAATCTCATTATGCCAAAATCAATAAATGAGGACCAGACTGTATTTATTTTAAACAGAAAGGTTCAAGATATTATTAGACTTAACACTCTAATTGATACAGCTAATAAAAACAAAAAAGAATTGTTCAAAATAAATTTAGATTCAGACAGAGCTTTTGATTCCATCAGTTGGCCCTACTTATTTAAAGTACTTAAAGAATATATTTTTTCCTTAAACATTTACAAATCTTATTATAAACCTTTATAGTAACTCTTTCTCTTTTGTAAAAACTGGTTCTTTCCTATCTGGCTCATTTAAAACCTTAATGGGAAGTAAACTGTGGTGACCCTTGTCCCCTTTATCATTTGATTTAGCCATTGAACCTTTTGCAAGTTACATTAGATATGATGATAAAATTAGAGCATTTTCAATAGATGGTAATTACAATTGTAGAATCCAACTACTTGCAGATAATATTTTAATAACCACTGGTGATATTGATGTATTGCTAAAACAAATAACTGCTTCTACAGATTATTTAAAAAAAACTTCAGGTTTAAAATATTAATAAAACAAAAACTCTGTTAATAAATAAAAAATACTAAATATTAAAAGGACTTTAAAATATTTAACTGGAATAATATACAGACTGATTACCTTAAAGTTTTTATTAGATCGACTGTAAATGATTCTATTGTAAAAAATTATGACAATTTAATAAATATAGTAAACAAATTAATTGAAAATTGGAATAAATCTTTTTTTACAATAGAAGACTGTCTCACTCTGATAAAAATGATTATTTTGCCAAAAGTCCTATTTTGTGTACAGTTTTTAATAGTTATTTCCACCAAAAAATGTTCAAAAGGTTGAACTCTATTATTATTAAGTTGTTATGGTTTCCTAATAACTAAAGAATATATTTATTGGCATACTAAAGGTTGGGAGAAGGGTGGTATAGGTTTCCCAAACATTGAATTATATACCAGGTCTACCATTCTAAATATAATATCACTATGGTTAAACTCTTCTTATCAATCCAATTGGAAGTTCATTCATTAAAGATTATTTAATAATAGACATAGTATAAATTCTCATTTTCTATTTGAAATAAGTAAATTTTACTGGATTTTGAATGATTATTGTCTAAATGATAGGAAAATATAATCTCTACTCCTTTTATTAATTATATTACACATATGTTTAAAATATGTATGAATTCCAACTACATAGTTAAAGATTTACTGTTTCTATTATTTCTTACACCTAATACAAATGGCTGTTTAGAGACATTTAATACAAGCAAAATTTTAGAATTTAAAGAAACAAATGTAATATTCTGGCATCAATTTTTAAATGGGAATAAAGTATGTACAACAGATCTCCTTCTTGTGAAATATTGCTTAGAGAAAAATACTTAGCTAAATATACAGATCTGTAAAAAATGTCTAAGCAATAAAATTAAAATCTCCATGGATTATCAGGAAAAGCATATTTCTAAAATTATGGAATTTCTTTTCAATATTAATTGTAATTTATGTGGAAATAAATCTTATTAATCAATAGTATATAACATTGTAAGAGTAGAGTTTACAACTTTAGATTCATCCTTTTGGAATTATCCTTTAAAACTCAATGGGGCTAAATTATCTAATAGCGACAAAAATGTAATTCTAAAGTCTAGCAGAATGATTACATCTTCCCCTTACTGGAGAATGTGTACTTGGAAATTTCTTCAAAGAGGTTTTTAACCCCTAATAAAATTGAAGCTATTTATAAAACTGGGAAGATTAATTGCTGGAGATGTAATGATGATTATGTCACAGATTGGATTCATATGACAGTGAAGTGTAAAATGGTTACATCATTCTGGACTATTTTTAGAAAGTTTTCTCAAGCACTGTGGACAGATAAAAGTATTATAACTAATTCACTTGATTTTGTTTAATGCTCCATTTCCAGATTATATTCCTAAATCACAAGTGCCTCACCTTTGGTCCATCTTAGCCATAACAAGGAAAGTTATTACAAAAACCTGGAAATTTCAGGAAAAAATTCAACTTCAAAAATAAACAAAAAATGGCAGTAGACTGTAAAATCACCCAGACTGTTTATTGTGTTAGCACTTTCGTTCATCCAAACAGTACAACAAACTTCTTCAGATAACAATTACTCAAGTTTACAAGCTACTTATAGGCTGTTAAAAATTCAAATACTTAATTGAAGCCTTTCTAATTACAGCTCTTAAAGACATCTAAATGAATACACTACCACACACACACACACACACACACACACACACACACACACACACACACACACACACACACATATATATTCCTAGAGTTTTTTAGAAAATGTAAATCTTTTGGAATTCAGTGACGACTATAATTTCTTAACAGTTGATATAAAAGACCTGTACACTGTCATACCCCAGGATCTAGGCTTAGAATGGGTGCATGAATTTTTAGTATTAAAAGGAATTGACCACAGAGAAATAAATCTAATAGAAACTCTTCTTGAGTTAGTATTGACAAACAACTACATAGTATTTGATAACAATTTCTTCCTACAGAAAACAGGGGGTGGCCAGGGACTCTCCTTGTGGGGGAAGGTTTGTGAATTGTGTTATGGCATATTGGGAAAGAGAGCTTCTCTTTCACAACACCACCTTTAAGGAGAATGCCATTTGGTATACCCATTATCAAGATGATATGTTTTTCATTTGGAAGGGTACATCTCACACGGTGGAGGTTTTTCTTAATGACATTACAGGACTAACCAATTTTTTTGCAATTTACCTACCAATTTGAGACAGAATCTATTAATTTTTTGGATGTTCAGCTGTCTAAGGATAGAATTAACAAGAGGTATAGGACCACTATCTATAGACATCCCACTTACTCCAACACCTTCTTACATTTTAGTAGCAGCCACCCATGCCATCAGAAGAGAGCAGTAATAAAGGGACAATTAGAAAGAGGTGCCAGAATGGTTTCATCTGAGATAGATTTTCTTCTGGAATGTGAGAAATTAAAAAATATGTTTACAAAAAGAGGCCATCCTGTGCAACTATATGAACAACTATTTAATGAAGTTTGTAGGAAAAGGAGTAACAGTAATTTTAAACCAATTCTTTGGAAGGGCTATATGGAAGCCGAACAAGGTTCAACTATACACGATAGCCCTCCTAATAATTCAACCATAAATTAGGACCCCAAATTAAGTTTCCTTACCACTTTTTCTATGGATGCAAGGGACATTAAAAATATTATAATCAAAAACTGGGCACTTATAGTCAAAGGCAGTAACATGAACAAATGTTTGGGAGAAACACCTCATATTATATATAGAAGGGGCCCCAATCATAAGAGTCTCCTGGAGGGTAATATTGTAAGACCCAAAACAAATTGGGGAATAAAAAAATGTGGTAGATGCCAACAATGTCAGTATATTAAAGTAAGGAACAGCATTAGCATACGTAATAAGACATACCCTGTAAAAGGGAAATTTAACTGTGAAACAATAGGTGTGATATATCTTACCTCATGCCAACAGTACCAAGATTTTTACATAGGAAAAATTGAACGGATGCTCAAACAGAGGATCTATGAACATCTGTATCATATAAGTAAAAAAATTAGTACCAACGCATTGGCTAAACACATAATAGAAAATCCTTTACATGAGTTTCAGTTTATAGTCATAGATCAAATAAGCAAAAACATTAGGGGAGGTCCTTGGGAACTCAAATTAGAGGAATGTGAGTTAACATGGCAAATGAAAACTAATGCCTACATTCCATCAGTACTTAACGAACATTGTTCCATTAAGTGCATTTTAAAGCTGAAATCTGAAATCTTTGGAAAGGTGAAAATGGTTTGCCTTTTATTATGAATAAAATATATACATATATCTTTATATACTTATTTTATGTATATCAAAAACATGGCATAACTTGTCTCACCTTTAATGTATTGTATTATTTTAAGAAGCAAGAAGAAGTAAGTTTTCAAAAAAGTTTTACAATTCTTAACTCTTTTCTCCATATATATATATATATATATATATATATATATATATATATATATATATATATATATATATATATGTGTGTGTGTGTGGGGGCAGTGTATTCATTTAGATGCCTTTAAAAGTTGTAATTAGGAAGGCTTCACTTAATTATTTGAATTTTTAACAGCCTATGAGTAGCTTGTAAACTTGGGTAATTGTTGTCTGAAGAAGTTCATTGTACTGCTTGGATGAATGAAAGCGCTAACACAATAAACAGTTTGGGTGATTTTACAATCCACTGCCACTTTTTTGTTTATTTTTGAAGTTGAATTTTTTCCTAAAGTTTTAGTTTGTGTGTGATGGCCAGTGGAGCTGTTGTGATTTCCCAGTCTTTGTTTTCCCAAGAAGGAGCTAATAATGCAACAGGAGGGTTGACTACCAAGGCGAATGCCGTGGGCAATCTAACTGTCCTAGTACAGCAGTTTATTGATCGTATAGATGTCCTTTTGAGGAGACTTTCCAGATTGGACCCAGGGAACTCAACTGTCAAAGGTTTATCTTCTACTTCTGCTTCTGCTTCTACTAGCTCAGGTGTAAGTAGGCACATTTTAACATATGCCTCTGTTTCTGCTGCACCTTTGAGCAACTATATTAATGAAAGAAAATCTCCTTCTCACAATTTACAAACTGTTGGAAGTAACGCTAGCAAGGAAGGTGAGCCGCATAACCTCAATCAACCTGTGTATAATGTGGCACCTACCATGTCGGATTACTTAAAAGTATCACAGTTTTTCAGTTCAGCCAATATGGACTGTAACATAGAAATGAATTCTAATGAGACTGTGCAAAAATCTCTTGTAACTAACTTAAAATCTTTTAAACTACAACTTGAAGTTTCCTACTTTCAGGAATGTATCCATAGGAAATTAATGCCCAAAGAACTGCGCCAATGGCGATATCCAACCGGCTTGGTAAATAATTCCAGCTTTCACCATGAATTAATCTGCCTATTTGATAGGCAAGGATTCGAATTTTTAGAGTCACTAATTAAACAATATGATTTTCAAATCAAAGACTTAAAAACAGAATTGGAAGTCTTGGACCATAAAAACACTACTGATGTGGGCTTCCAACATTATAAATATGATTATGCTTGTATCTTTTCAAGCATTGATAGTGCAATCATTAGGGCAGCTGAAATCAAAAAGAAAAAAAAACAAAAGGGACGTAAATGACTATGTTAATAGGACCACTTTCCCGGTCCCACCAGACTCACAAACTGTAAATATTAATACCGTTGCCCAGGTAACCAACAATCAACAATGCCTCCAGTCAGATGACAGCATGGAACAATCCAACTCGAGTGATGATGAATACACAATATAAACGTCTCTTCCTAGGCATAGTGAACATATTAGGGTAAATCAACATTGAGAAAATGGCTATCAGGGCACAGATATATTAAGATGCGAGGCTTCCAATCAACAGGATTTTCGGGGAGACAAGAACAAGCAAAAGAATCAACAATGGAATGGGAGGAATTCAGGGCAACAACGGAAGAAACAGAACTGCTGGAGGAGATAACCACTGCACCTAACAAGGTACTAGATGTACTCATTAACTCGGAAGGTGATTTCAAAGTTTATAACTTCTCATCCGTTAATATTTCTAATGAAATGGTTGACATTTTTTCTAAAGGATTGACTTTTGTACCAGACATGAGGGCTAATGTCGCAGAAACACTAATTTATTTGAAACTGTTCATCTGCAAACTTAATTTGACTTTGTTACTGGGTAACAGTTCTTATATTCAGAATGACTTAAGAATTTCCAGTGTCTTTAACCCCCCTACACATGGCACACTAGCCATGTTTGAAAAGATATGCGATATGGATATTAGGGCTGCCCTTAACAAAATGCAGCACAATAACACTAACAGAAATATGTCCACAAATGAGAGAGAACTTTTGAAATTGTTAAAAATATATAATGTGAGAGTCATGAAGCCTGATAAGTGGTGCAGGCTTGTATTTATGGATGAGGTAGAATATGTAGAAAGAATGTTTTCTATTTTAGAAAGCAATAATTATGGCAGAGTAAGCTTGAATTAAGTGAATTGCGCATATAAAAGGGTGAGAGAAACTCTGAATGACTTTTATTTCTAAAATAGATTCAATATTGACACATATCACTATTTAAGTATGCCAGCACCAGTGACACCTGTTATCTTTGGGTCTCCTAAAATACATAAGGACCTTAGTAATCCACCCTTTCGACCAATAGTCGATGGGCAAAAATCTATTACATATGCATCTGCTAAGTTAGTAGATAGTAAATTAAAACCTTTAATATAAAATGAACACCAAATTTGCCATGATTCCTGGAGTTTTAGATAATCTAAATCTATTGGAATTCAGTGACGACTATAATTTCTTAACAGTTGATATAAAAGACCTATACACTGTCATACACCAGGATCTAAGCATAGAATGGGTGCGTGAATTTTTAGTATTAAAAGGAATCAACCACAGAGAACTAAATCTAATAGAAACTCTTCTTGAGTTAGTATTGACAAACAATTACATGGTATTTGATAACCAATTCTTCCTACAGAAAACGGGGGTGGCCATTGGCTCTCCTTGTGGGGGAAGCTTCGTGAATTGTGTTATGGGATATTGGGAAACAGAGCTTCTCTTTCACAACACCTAGAATGCCATTTGGTATACCCATTATCAAGACGATATGTTTTTCATTTGGAAAGGTACATCTGACATGGTGGAGATTTTTCTTAATGACATTACAGGACTAACCAATTTTTTGCTATTCACCTACCAATATGAGACAGAATCTATTATTTTTTTTGGATGGTCACCTGTCTAAGGATAGAATTAACAAGAGGTATAGGACCACTATCTATAGAAAGCCCACTTACTCCAGTGCCTTCTTACATGTTAGTAGTAGACACCCATACCATCAGAAGAGAGCAGTAATAGAAGGACAATTAGTCAGAGCTGCTAGAATGGTTTCATCTAAGATAGATTTTCTTCTGGAATGTGAGAAAATGAAAAATATGTTTACAAAAAGAGGCAATCCTGTGCAACTATATGAACAACTATTTAATGAACTTTGTAGGAAAAGGAGTAATGGTCATTTTAAACCAATTCTTTGGAAGGGCTATATGGAAGCCAAACAAGGTACAACTGTACATGATAGCCCTCCTAATAATTCAACCATAAATTACGACCCCAAATTAAGTTTCCTTACTACTTTCTCTATGGATGCAAGGGACATTAAAAATATTATAATCAAAAACTTAATTCTTTTTTCTTTTCTTTTATATATATATATATATATATATATATATATATATATATATATATATATATATATATATATGGGTCACCTTTAGATGCCCGACAACGCGTTCCACCGACACGGAATCCGACGGGATGAAAACACCGACAACGCAGATGACCGACAAGGTGAGAACCCGACGGACTCGGTAAGTGTGCGATCGAGTGAGGGATTTAGTGTTAGGGAGCGGACAGGTAAGTGTGCGATAGTGAGGGACTGTGGGTTTAGGGGTGGGTTAAGTGAGTTAGGGTTAGGGTGCAGGTAGGGTGAGTGTGCGGTAGTGTCGGATCTTGGGGTTATGGGTGGGTAAGTGAGTTAGGGTTAGGGTGCAGGTAGGGTAAGTGTACGGTAGTGTCGGATCTTGGGGTTACGGGTGGGTAAGTGAGTTAGGGTTAGGGTGCAGGTAGGGTAAGTGTGCGGTAGTGTCGGACCTTAGGGTTAGGGTTTGGGTTAGGGATAGTGCATATGTTATGTAGTGTACTGTGTTGTTTACGTGTAGTGTGTTGCTATAATGGTTTTCGGTGTTTTGCGTTGTCGGCGTTTTTTGTTGTCGGTCTTTTGGTGTCGGTTATTAGTGTGTCGGCGAAACGCGATTTCGAGGATATAAAGGTGATCCATATATATATATATATATATATATATATATATATATATATATATATATGTATATGTTAGTGTATTCATTTAGATGCCTTTAAGAGTTGTAATTAGAAAGGCTTCAATTAAGTATTTGAATTTTTAACAACCTATAAGTAGCTTGTAAACTTGGGTAATTGTCGTCTGAAGAAGTTCATTGTACTGCTTTGATGAACGAAAGTGTTAACACAATAAACAGCCTCTGTGATATTACAGTCCGCTGCCATTTTTTGTTTAAAAAACTGGAAATGCAAACCTGCTTTACCTTTTACTGAAGTCATCTATTTGGCTAAAGATATTTATAAGAAAGAACTGTTAACATTAAAAATAAAAACATCTAATGTCACACATCAAAATAGATATAGGTAAAAGTTAAGTGAGTTGTTAGACAAATGTTAATGGCTTGATTTATTTTAACAATTTTTGCTGTGGACTTTTGTAAATAGTTTTTTTGTTTGTCAATTTTATGGTTATTTAAATTTGTACAATTTTGAATTTAAAAATTTAATAAAAATGTATTATAAAAAAAGAAAAAAAAGCTATAAAACATTTTCCATGTATAGTTAATATTGTTAAGAAGTTTGTATGAAATTTAAGCATGGACACAGTCCCAGAATGAATTCTTGAGGTTGCATTTCCATAAACACATTTTGTTACTAATGGACATTAGCTAAAACATTGATTTGTGAAAGTTACATCTCTGTAGATTTATAATCAGTATCTAAAATAGGTGGAAGAACAATAACAACAAAGGTAAACATTCTGGTATCGTCTTCAAAGTAACTATAAGCAGAATAACACATCCATTTTACCCTGGGAAATTTTCAATCTTCCATTATGATCAGACCGTGTGTGTTAATAATGCTACAAATTCAGACATCAAAACAGAATTCTAAAAATGACAGCACATTACCATACTTATATTATTAAACGGTTCACAAATTATTGTAATGTGTAGGATTAAAGATGAATTTGTGCTAGCTAGATTGGAATCTAAATTGTCAAAGACAATGAAGCAACTCCAAATCCTACTTTATCATTCATATGTTACATAAATGTTACAATCAGATTATAATTGGTAAGTTTATTCAGATACTGATTATCTTTCCACCTTATTTCAGTATGTGCTCTAATAGTTACCACTTCCTCTATTAGTATACTATTAATTTAATGTTTCTTATATCTAATACTTGTTGTGCTAGAGTACAATAGAATGGAACAAGGAATAGGTTCATAGGTTCAGAGGTGTTTACTAGGCTAACATCCACAAGGGCCTTTTTAAACCTAGCAATGCATCTCAAATCTCTGACAACTTCTGGTACCCTTGATAAGTGTAAGTAGGGGCTTGGGAGATTAAACATTTACAAACAGGAGTATAGGAGATGAACCATTTCTATTTTGCCTGTATCCATTAGAGGCATAGGTGTCAAAACAGGGATGAATTTCATGTTCCTCATCCAATTGTCCAAGTTACACTTGAATTGGATTAGGGAGGAACTCTACTTTACATAAATTGGGAGCCTGTTCCAGAGAAGGGGTAGTCTCTGAGATATAGACTTGTTTCTCCAGCAGGTCCTATTTATATCACAGGCAAGGTTTACATCTTTAGATCGGGTAATTATAGTGCTGTTTGTTTTGTGGATATGCAGAGGGTCCATCAGAGTGGGGTCTGACAATACCTTGTATGCTAGGCATAGATCTCCCCTAAACATCTTATAGGAGACAGAATACAGGGATAGAGCCTTGAGGCAGTCTGCACAGGACATGTTACTTATGCCCTGTGTTCTTTTGTGAGGAAATTCTGTGGACGTTCCTTTGCTGGATATGCCGGGTTAGGTACATACCAAAGGGGGCATTGTACTCAATGACAGGTATGATGATTGCTGAATACAGTAGAACAATGACTTCCTTTGACATAGGTACCATACCTTTGTTTATAAGTTGTACAACATAGAATGATTTCCTCACTACTGCAGATGCGTGATGGTCAAAGGCTAGATTATTCTCTATGTGTGCCCCCAAGTCCCTGACTACTGGGGCAATTCTTAGAGGTGTGTAGTCAATATGATAGTTACCAGGGGTGGATGACTTCCTGAAGGATACTGTTATGCATTTCTTGGAATTTAATTTTAGTCCATGTCTCTGACGCCAGTTGTTTGTCTGTGTCAACTGCTCCTGGAGAACATTTGTGTCAGTCAGGGATTCAATGACAGCTCCTAATTTGCAATCATCTGGAAATTTAGTCAGCCAGAGGCTACTGACATTGGCCTTAACTTCAGAGAAGTAAATGCCAAAAAGGAGCAGTACCAGGACTGATCCCTGAGGAACTTCGCTTGTGACTGGCCTCTTTGTAGAGGTGGATCCCCCAATTCTAACTTTCTTAATACTGTGAGCCAGCTGGGTATCCACCATGTGACATAAGGGTTTTTACCTAACCTCTTGAGTTTGCCAACAACATCTGAATGGAATATTGTTTTAAATGCCTTGGCCAGATCAAGGTAGGCATTGTGAATCATTTTGTCCTCATCCATTGCTTTGGTGACCTTCTCAAAGAAGTCCACCAGGTTGAGTAGGCATGACCTGCCCATGAACAAAACCAAATTGGATTGAGTCAATTGTCTGGAGGTTTCCTATATCATTATTGGTCATTTCCATGGTAATTATTTCCATGGCTTTGTATATGAGATTAGTGAGACTTATGGGGCTGTATTTTCCAAAGTCTATAGATACTCCACCTTTGTGCAGAGGGGTGACTTTTGCTGTTCTCCATTCATGAGGCAGAAAGCCTGTTTGGAAGCTACAGTTTACTAGCAATTCCAGAGGACCTGATAGGTCATGTTTCATGGTATTTAGAAGGCATCCTGGGATATTGTCTGGGCCCATTGATGCAGTGTTCTTGGCCTTAGAGCAAGCGTTAGGGACCTGTTCCCTAGTGATAGCAGGGAGAGTTATATTTGATGGTATTTCCTGAGGGAAGTTTGAGGGGGAGAGAAAGGTAAAGTTGGAGCTGCATTTGTTGGCCAGTAGGTTTGCTGTATCTTCTGGCTCAGTATAGGTGGCTCCATTAACAATGAGCTCTGCATACAACTGTGTATTACCCTTGAGGTTGCGGACATAGCTAAAAAAATGTCTTGTGGTTGTCCCTGGCCTGGGAGACCAAATCTACCTCGTATTTGGCTTTGGTAGACTTAATTTGTACTCTGCATTGTTTGTTTAGTTTGGTGAGGTTGCTTTTATCCTGCTGAGTGCTTCACCTCCTAAATTTTGCCATGATTTTCTTCCTTTTGTTATATACCCTATTGATGTTATGATTCCACTGGGGGGCCTTGTTTTTTGAGTTAGTTCTGTACTTCTTCCTGGTGGGTACAGCTGCCTCTATGCAACTATTAACATGCTTGTATAGGGTTTCTGTGAACAATTATGCTTAAGCAGCAGTGTTCTCAGGGTTTATGGGGCCCTGAAATGTTGCCAGGTTATCACTTAATAGTAGGAAGTTAGCCGTAAAATAGTTCATGAATAGTCGAGGATTAGCTGGGGTGTCAGGTTTTCTTTTTACTTCAAAGGAGATAATTTTCTGGTCTGACCTTACTCAAAAAAAGGCATTACACTAGGGGGAAGTGCAGCACTCTCCCATATTGGTGAGGATCAGATCCATTATAGTTGTGCTCCTGGTTGGTGTAGTGACAATCTGGTCCAGGGAGTTTGTGTTTACAAAATCCAAGAATGTCACATGCATAGTCGATGGAAGTTATATAATCATTTTAACAAAGTAACATGAATATGGTTTGTTATTCTATACTGTGAAAACCCGTGGTAGTAGTGCTGCGGTAGCGTTGTCGCCTCACAGCAAGATGTTGTCCCGTTCGATTCTCAGCTAGAGCGTCTTCTGTGTGGAGGTATGCATGAATGGGCATGCCTTCGTTGAAGGTTGTGCGTCAGGGCTGGTAACTCGGCATGTAAAAATCCACTACCAAACATTAGCGGACCGGAGTTCCGCTGTGGCAACCCCTAACCGGGACAAGCCGAAAGACACAACAACATTCTATACTGTGAAAATAAGGAATGTATAACTATATTATCAATAACACACTGTTTCACTAGATTATTGGAATAAGCATCATCACCTATCAGTGATCTCCTAGGGGACAATTTATCAGTACTATACAGCATAAAAGTAAGTGCTGCAACAAATATGTATCTAGTTACAGCTTACCCTCATACAATAAATACTTACTTTTGAGTTTCTTCAGTAGTTGGATCCTAAGCAGTTTAACTTTGTGAGTTAAGTTCTTGGTTAGTTAAACCTTGGAGATTAATAGGTGAGAGAAACATGCACTCACTTCATCATATTTCATAAGCTACCTGCTTTTTTTCCCTGAATTGGGGTGATTTTGGATAAACCAAGATGAAGATTTAGAAGCTGAGCAATGTTATTTGCAGAAAATATTTTGGTTATTTGTATCTACTGAATGTTTTGCCTGTTATTACAATCTACTAACAATAATGTTAATGGTGTACTATTTTCATTAAGACTCAACCATATTTTCAAAAGTTACACCTCATAACGGGAAGCAATTAAATTGCAGGAATAATGTTCAATAGTTGTCATCTAACTCTCAAAATTATAAAATTTACATAATGATAAAATTTGACTAGTTGGTTTAAGTATCCAAAATGTGACCAAACAAAGTATTAACTTGACATGCTGCCTTACAAAGTATAAGCTTTTACTATTTTGAAAAGACTATTTTTATTACTTAAGGTAATCTTAAAATGTCATGTTAGTCTAGCCTTTGAGCTGTTTCTTGATGTGATATATTTCTTCATTGTTCCTCATCTATATAGTGCTGGTTTACATTCCACAGATTTACTATGCTTACATGATTAATTACTTGTCAAATTAAACAGTATCAATACTGTCAGTTAATAATAATTTTAATTATCATACTTTCAATAATATTTTTGTCTAATCCCCCTCCTTTTATTTGTATATCTAAAGCCATCTGAAACATACCTTTGTGCCTGAATTCTACATGTGATATATCACAATGTTTTCTACAAACACTGTAATTGCTAAATCTATCTGTGAAAGAATAAGCATATTGCACTCTTGGCACAGATAGCACTCTAATGTGTAATCTTATTCAAAAGTCTGTAGTCATAGGTTTAGTAATCAACGGGAATGCTATGTTTGCTAAAGAATTATAAAAGTGTTTTAAAGACAGAAATCACTTTAAAAAGTAACTCAGTAAATGCAATACTTGTGTAAAATGAATAATAATTGAATCACTTGTAGTTGAAACTACACTGCTGGTAATGGTGGAATTATGTGGTGCAAAGTGAGTATTACAGCTTAAAAGAAAGGATGATGAAGTGTACAGTTGTTATAGCATGGTATTTGTTGTTGGACTGGCAGTAATAAGGAGTTCAGTCATGCAGATGGGACCATGTCACTTGAGAAATAGACCTTGTCATTAATACATCATAATCATATACTGAATTCTCAATTCCATCTGTCCATCTATGCATTTGAGATAAGAGTTTGCTCTACCAACACTCTAGCCAGAGTAGTTCCTGGTGTTTCTGCCTTTTGTGAAATATATATACATACAACCATCCTCTTATTACTTTATATCTCTCAAACATAACTTACATTACCACCTAACTAAAGCCAAACACAATGATGTTATCACTACACATAAGCAGCCTAATCCTGTTAACACAGCCATCCGCCTTAGCACTATGCACGATCTCAACTAACTGCATATATATATATATATATATATATATATATATATATATATATATATATGTATACTGTTCCCCTTTATAATCTCGAAATACTGAAAGCTCAAATTTCAGTATTTCGAAACTATAAAGTCAAACAGCCCACAATCCTGAAACACACAAACACGAAAAAAAAAATCCCGAACATTCACAAACCATACACCACACAACACACACACCATTCAACCCACAACACACAAACTACACAATCCTACGCTACAACTACGCAGGGGGACAAGCCCCATGCAACCCCCCACACCCCCTACTTATATATACCAACTCCGAGATCGCACTAAAAGTAAAGACATGCATTACTCACACGCAGACATTCCACACTCCCTCACACACACACACACACACACACACACACACACACACACACACACACACACACACACAAACACATCCAACACTCACACTCATACTTTCACCTCCCTACCCTAACCCACAGGGCAACTTACAATAACACTCACATACACTCACTTACCTTCACTTCTGTAAAACATCCCAGCCAAACACTTCCTGTCCCGTTGCTGCACTGCATAAGCACGGATTCGAGATATTCAAATTCGCCCTTATGCACTTTCGAGATTTTTCATTTTTGCCTTTACGGTCCCGAGATACTGAAATTCGAGCTTTCAGTATTTCAGGATTGTAAAGGGAACTATATATATATATATATATATATATATATATAGTTATATATATATATACACACACACACACACACATATATATATATATATATATATATATATATATATATATATATATAGCACCACACCTCTTCAACTCTTCTAAAATTGACTGTTTTCTTATAAATAGCTACATACAACAAACTCTCCACCTACCTTGCTAAAACACATCAAACAATCACAGAAACTATCACAGTCACCCTCCTATAAAAATTAGAACTGCAATTGAATGGCAACATACACCCAAACCCCGGCCCAAAAGGTATTCAGCAAGTTCCCAACAGCTCACAACAAACAAACCAATCCTCAAACTACACTAACAGCTTACCTTTCACCAACATACCCCAAAATGTTTTAAGAATACTCCTCATTAACATAAATATTAGGAGCATACTAAATAAAATACACGAGTTCCACACTACCTTCTCCCAGTACAAACCTGACATTGTGGCTTTAACAGAAACCTGGCTCAAAGCACAGATAGACAACTAAATCCTAGCCCCACGGCTACAACATTTTAAGACAAGATAGAATACAAAAGTGAGGTGGCAGAGTGGCTATAATATACAAAACCACGCTAAAACTAGAGCAATTACAAGCAACCCCCCCCCCAGAACTAAATAATATCGAACTGCTAGCCTCCCGTCTAGAAATCAGCCATAATAAACACAGTGTCTTAATATCGGTATACATCCCACCTGGCAGTCAACCCTCCATAACTGAAAACCTACTATCTTGGGCATCTACCACATTTAGCCAAGAAACAATTATAGTAGGGGGACTTCAATATTGATTGGCAAACTTGTTCCTCACATAACCCCACCAATTACATAAACTTGCATGGATTCACTCAGATGATACACACACCATCTAGGGAGGACAAACACAGCAACAAGCGGTCTATTCTTGACTAGACCCTAACTAACAAACGCTCACTAGTCTATCATTCAGTTTGTCTCCCAGACAGGCTAAGTGACAACCTACTAACCTACATCCTGAGACACCCTAATAATTCTACCAAAAATACAATTTATAAACAAGTACACAATAAAAGAAAATTTTCTATACATACCTTCAAACTAGTTCTTCAGAATTGTGACTGGTCCCCTCTGAAATACTTCCCACTAGACTCAGCTGTCCAACATTTTAACAACAAATTTCTTGAGATCCTCAGTAGCCTGGCACCCATCAGGAACATTAGAACTAAAACTAACTACTGTCCATGGCTAACTAAAGAAACCAAACAACTACTGAAACAAAGAGGTAAACTCTGGACCTATTTAAGGCTATGGAAAATTAAGCATCCTATGATAATTATTGTCACATATGAAATAAATCCAAAAAACAAATAAAGAATGACAAAAAACTCAACAATTACATCATAACAATCCAAATAAAATTCTGGGGCACCATTAAACAACAACCACAACCAGGACAAACCACAACTCCTACCCCCAATGCCTCAAATTCAGAAGAAACTATAGCTACCCAATTCAACTCTTTCTTCACCATTTCTCACCTCTCACTTATAAAAGACAGTCATAATACTCCTGTTGTCACCCCACCAGTAAACAATGGTACCAACACTACTCTCTTTCTCCAAATGGTCCAGACAGACAAGATAAAAAGATGGTACCAGTGAATAAATAGATGAGCTTTTCAGGTACTTGAACAACACTAATAGTTTTTTGAAATTCACCCATTCTTATAGCTGCCATGGTATAGCATATCTTGACACCTACACAACACACACACAGACCAAGGGTTTAAATCTCCGATATATAGGAAAAAATACATTTAGTAATTCCTACTTAGAATATTCAAGTTGTCATCCATGGAAACAAAAAAAGCGCATTTTGAAGGGGCAGTGTATTAGGGCTGCATGTATGACCTCTGAATATGATGAGATGAAGAAAGAGATTGAATATACAGGTAGAATATTTGCTAACAGGGGATACCCCTTATTTATGATAAGTGATGTGATGCAGTATGTGATAAGGGAATTGGGTATCAAATATAAACCCTTACTAGGAGTTGGGATAACTAGCACTAACAACATTCAAGGGAAGGAAAATTACGGAAGGGCTTAAATTTTGAAATACAATCCATCAGTGGAAGCTGTTAAAAGTATAGTTACACGCAACTGGAATTTTCTAAAAAGTGATAAGGATGTTTATAAGTTGTTAGGAGATAAACCCAATTTTGTGTACAAAACAGGTTTCAACCTTAAGAATAAATTTGAATACAATGGAGGCACACAAGAGAATACAAAGACAAATGAAGGAACCAGGAAATGCGGCAGGTGAAACCAATGTTTTGCTATTACTGAGGATAGGGTGTTAACTTTGGATAACATCAATAAAACTAAAGTATATTTCAAGAAGGGGAATTGAAATACAAAACATGGGATATATCCAGCTAAGTGCTGCAGCTGTCCAGCATTTTATATTGGAAAAACTAATAGAGCACTTAAAAATAGAATATATGAACACTTTTATCATATTAGGAAAAAAGATGGGAACAATGCTCTATTTAGGCATCTGGAAACTAGCCGTTCATGCTCCACATTTAGGTTTGGAATTTTGGAATGTATTACTTTAAAACCCAGAGGAGGGAATATTAAGGCTATATTAGAAGAAAAAGAAGTTAGATGGCAGCTATTGTTAAATGCAACTAGTATGCTAGGAATCAAGGATAATATTCCCATCACTCCAGTGTTAGAACTAAGGCAATAGGTGAATGAAGTACTTATATATTTTAAGTACAACATCAAACACTTATGAGCATCTTGTAGATTTACATTATTTATAATTCTGAGATACACCTTTGTGTGTATTTTTAGGTATAAATATATACATATTCTTACACCTTAGGATACTTCTTTGATTATACATTTAGGAAACACATACACTTGTATGTATATTCTTAGGAGTGTGGAAAAATATCAGGGAATGTATACCATGTATTTTATTCAGGTCATTGCTTATGTTTACTTTTATTGGAAACATTGTAACAGGAATAATACATTTTATATGTTTTGATGTATCAAAAGTATGTTTTGAACAGTTAATGTTTTTTGTATGTCTTATGACTGTTTTATAAGTTTCAACATAAAAGGGGAGCAAATTTGCATCAGTTATTCTATTGGTGGGGGTAATGTATTTAAACACGATGGAGTGATTGATTAATTGAATCTGATGAAGTCTATAGTGCAGTTGACAAAAGCACTAAATCCTTAGTGTTGATTAAATGGCATTTTATGATTTTAAACTTGGGTATGGACTGTATTTGAACTGCTTGTACTGGAAGGGAGTCTGGTGCTACATGCGTTACCTTTTTATTTATTTTTGAACTAGTTGTGTTTTGTGAACACTATTTGCTTTTTGGTGTGGTCATCAAGCACTATGGATTACCTTGATGAGATTCCATCAATTTTCTCTCCCGTAAAGAAGGAGGAATTTCACAGGCTACATTCCAAAGTAGCTATTATTAAGGGAGAACTGACAAGACTGATAGAGGTCCTTAGCCAATTGGGACAGCAGACAGCATCGTTGCATCCACCATTAATGACAGCCAACGCCTCTTTGGAAGGCAGGTCTACAGAGGAACTACCGGATGGGCAGAGAAATGGCGTTTGTACTGCGAGCTTAGCATTAAGCAATGTTTCAACTTCAATTCTAATGGTGCCAATTTTATATTGGAACTTTATAATTCTACCAGGAGTAAGTCAGAATGGCCTGGACATGCAGAAACAGTGGAAAAGGAATACGAAAGATGTGGGGCCAAACCGAAACAAACTGTCCCCAAACACACACACACTGCTCTGGTTGACAAAACCGCCACCACAGATACTGTTAAAATGACTGAAAAAGAACTTAACGAAGCTAGATATAGAGAAACTACGTACGGAATTGGCAGCACAGTCCATGACTTTGAAAAGATTTTAGATTTTAATTATGTTTTTGAATTTAATGCTAATGTGTTTGCTTATAGTAGGGCAAATAATGAAAAAGATGACAAAGGCACTTTAAAGGATATGATTTTTTTCTATGGAAAAGAAACGTGAAAAAGTTAAAATTTTACAAATTGATAATGCATATTTGAATCGATGTATTGAGCTTAAAATTGTGCCAGTAGGACTGAGATTTTTAAGGAACTCCTGGGTATTGAATTAAATGACGAATCATGCAATGAATGTAATAGTATGTTTGACAGTTTTGGTTTTCAATACATGAGATTTTTAATCAAATGCAACGACCGGAAATTATGTACTTTAATTGAAGAAGTAGAGAGGTTAAATACTGCTATTACAAATGATCTATTATTTCTGCAATGGGAAAGGAGATATAGGAAGCAGTTTGTTAATATAAATGACAAATGTGATAAAATAGTGCAAACAAAGTGTAAGAAAATAGAACATGACATGGGACATTATAGGACACAAACAGTATACCTATGGAAACGAGAAATGACAAAGGAAGGTGTAATTACGGATCATGGTCAGGTTGGGAATAGAAAAAGAGACATTTATGACAAGCAAGTTAATTATAAGTCTGGAACTTTTATCAGAGAGGAAGACAGGAGAGATGAAATTACAATCAGGAAAGGTGGGACTCAGGGCAGAGAGAATGGTGTCAAGAAAATTGAACACAGGGATGGAGATCAAGACAGTGGAACAGATACAGGAGTGAATAAGTGATGAAATACACAAGTAATGTATACTTTAGGAAACTTTAACATTTACAATTACACTTCGTTAAAATTAGAGAAAGAACATTTTGCACTGTTCTCCAAAGGTATGAAATTCGTGCCAACTACTAAATTCAGTTTGAATGATACACTGATAGAAATGAAACTATATTTGAGGAAACTCAATTTAGCTATTTATTTTAAAGACACAAATAAATATATACAGTCTGAGAGGACTAAGAAAAAAAGTAAATTAAACCCACTCCTACATCCCTCCTTAGTTACATTAGAAAAGGTAATTACAGGTCATTTATACGAATTACTAGAAAAATATAAGAACAGAAGAACCAAGAGTAATCTAAGTATGAATGAGTGGAAGGTACTAAAGGAAATATGTAATGACAAAAATATATGAATAATGAAGCCAGATAAAAGTGGAGGATTGGTTTTATATGACACATGTGAATACACTAACAAAATATATGATATATTAAATAATACAGGTACATATGAAGCGATATAAAAAAAAATGAGATAAACATCGCTCACTGACGTATTGATTTATATGTGGAAGAATTTTTATTAGATGAAAGGATACCCAGGATGTGTACAATTTTTTGTGAGTCGAACATCTGATATTATCCACTATAGTGGGTATACCTAAAATACATAAAAATATATTAGAACCTCCTTTCCGCCCTATCATTTCAGGCAGTGAGACCAAAACCTACCCCTCTGGTGTAGTAATAGATAGATCATTAAAACACATTTACAGCAATGTACATCATTTAATTAAAGACTCTTGGGACTTCTTAAGTAGATTAAAAGCAGACATATGGCGGAAAGCTCTAATCTTCCTAACCATAGATATTATAGATTTATTCTCCTGTAGCCCAAAAGAAGAAGGACTGGAAAGTTTCAGCAAAAGTATGAGGAAATATGTTGGTTATGAATGGGAGAAGGTCAGATTATTGATTGAATTTGTGTCTCTAGTTTTAGACAATAATTTTATATATTTTGAGGATGAACTATATAGGCAAACCTAAGGAGTAGCTATGGGTGCAGCATGTGCCCTTGTATTTGCTAATTTGGTACTATTGGACTGTGAAGACGAACATATCTTTAACAGCAAATACATTGATAATATAAAATGTTATGTTAATTTCCTGGATGACATTTTTGTTTTATGGAATGATACCAGTGAAGAAACAGATAAGTTTGTCAAGTACTTGAACAACGCTAGTATTTTTTTGAAATTCACCCATTCTTATAACTGCCATGGTATGGCATATCTTGACACCTATATAACACATGCAGACCAAGGGTTTAAATCTGAGATATATAGGAAAAATATGTTTAGTAATTCCTACTTAGAATATTCAAGTCATCATTCATGGAAACAAAAAAAAGAGCATTTTGAAGGGGCAGTGTATTTGGGCTGCACGTATGACCTCTGAATATGATGATATGAAGAAAGAGATTGAATATACAAGTAGAATATTTGCTAACAGGGGATAGCTCTTATCTATGGTAAATGATGTGACGCAGTATGTTAAAAGGGAATGGGGTATCAAATATACACCCTTACTAGGAGATGGGATAACTAGCACTAACAACATTCAAGGGAAGGAAAATTATGGAAGGGCTTTAATTTTGGAATACAATCCATCAGTGGAAGCTGTTAAAAGTATAGTTACATGCAAGTGGAATTTTCTAAAAAGTGATGAGGATGTTTATAAGTTAGGAGATGAACCCAATTTTGTGTACAAAACAGGTTTCAACCTTAAGACTAAATTTGAATACAACAGAGGCAGACAGATGAATAGAAGGACAAATGAAGGAATCAGGAAATGCGGCAGGTGCAACCAATGTTTTGATATTATTGAGGCTAGATTCTTAATTTTGGATAACATCAATAAAACTAAAGTATATTTCAAGAAAGGAAATTGTAATACAAAACATGCGATATATCTAGCTAAGTGCTGCAGCTGCCCAGCATTTTATATTGGAAAAACTAATAGAGCACTTAAAATAGAATATATGAACACTTTTATCATGTTAGGAAAACAGATGGGAACAATGCTCTATTTAGGCATCTGGAAACTAGCCCTTTATGCCCCACATTTAGGTTTGTAATTTTGGAATGTATTATTTAAAACCCAGAACACTTCCACGGTGGTGCAGCGGTAGCATTGTTGCCACACACCAAGAGGTTCTCCCGTTTGATTCTCGGCTGGAGTGAGGGGAGTGCCTTCTGTGTGGAGTCTGCATGTCCTCCCCATGGTTGGGTGGGTGTTTGAAAGGCATGCGTAAATGGGTGTGCCTTCATTGAAGGTTGAACGTTGAGCTGGCACCTTGGCGTTTGTGAAAATCTACTGCCAATCATTAGCGGACCGGAGCTCCGCTGTGGCGACCCCTAACCGGGAAAAGCCAAAAGACAACAACAACATTATTTAAAACCCAGAGGAGGGAATATTAAGGCTATTAGAAGAAAAAGAAGTTAGATGGCAGCTATTGTTAAACGCAACTAGTATGCCAGGAATCAATGATAATATTCTCATTACTCCAGTGTTAGAACTAAGGCAATAGGTGAATGAAGTACTTATATATTTTAAGAACAACATCAGACACTTATGAGCATCTTGTAGATTTACATTACTCATAATTCTGAGATACAACTTTGTGTGTGTATTTTAGGTAAAAATATATATACATACATATTCTTACACCTTAGGATACTTTTTGATTATATATTTAGGAAACACATACACTTGTATGTATATTCTTAGGAGTGTGAAAAAATATCAGGGAATGTATGTCACATATTTTTTCAGGTCATTACTTATGTTTACTTTTATTGGAAACATTTTAACAGGAATAATACATTTTATATATTTTGATGTATCAAAAGTATGTTTTGAACAGTTAATGTTTTTGTATGTCTTATGACTGTTTTTTAAGTTTCAACGTAAAAGGGGAGCAAATTTGCATCAGTTATTCTATTGGTTGAGGTAATGTATTAAAACACAATGGAATGATTGATTAATTGATTCTGATGAAGTCTATAGTGCAGTAGATGAAAGCGCTAAATCCTTAGTGTTGATTAAATGGCATTTTTTCATTTTAAACTTGGGTGTGGACTATATTTGAGCTGCTGGTATTGGAAGGATGTCTGGTGCTACATGCGTTACCTTTTTATTTATTTTTGAATTGGTTGTTGTGTGAATGCTATTTGTCTTTTTGGTGTGGTCGTTGATCATTAGATCCATCACTGAACAATACATCTCGAAGATCTGGAAAATTTCATATGTAATCCCCCCACACAAAGGAGGAGCATCATTAGAACTTTTTAATTTTAGGCCAATTTCCATTCTATCACCACTGTTAAAAATTTTGGAAAAATGTATCCATGCTCAGCTACTCAACCATGTACTAACAAAAATTGTGCTATCCAGTTCTCACCACTGGTTCTGTCCCAAACATAGCACCACAACTGCACTCTTAAGCTTTACCAACACCATAAACCAACTCAAAATGAAGAGAAACATGTCTCTACTATCTTTCTAAATATGTCTAAAGCATGTGACATGGTATCCCACCGAAAGCTCTTTAGTGAGCTTGCCTTCCTCAACTTATCTCAGTAGGCCCACTTCTGTTTCTACAGCTATCATTCTGATCACCAACAGGCTGTGAAGTGGCACAAAGATCTTACTTCTCCACTGCCAGTCATTGTTGGTGTCCCACAAGGATCAATACTAGGTCCACTTCTTTCCTCTGTCTTTACAAACAAGCTTCACACTGCCTTCAACCTTGCCATCCTCATCCAATACGCAGATGACTCCACTGTCATCTGCTTAGCACCCTCCCTACCACAGCTCCAAGAAGTTACCCATAAATCCTTGTCTGCCATCAAATCCTACCTACGCAACTTCCAACTCATTCTAAAACCCAACAAAATCAAATGAATACTCTTCCAGGACAGCCACAATAAAGCTAATAACCACAGTCAGCACTTTAGAATCATCTCTTCTAATAACACAGTAATTGAACCAATCACAGATACAAAGCTATTAGGTGCCACCATTGATAGCAGTCTGAAATTTGAAAAACATTTGGCACAAGTTATTAAAAAAGCACACATCAAATTAGGCTTGCTCTGTAGAATCAAGCCATACCTTACCAACTCCTCCAGACAAGCAATCACCAGAACACACCTACTATCCACCTTATTATACACCAACGCAATATTAACAAACCTTAGAAAAGCAGACCTAAATAAGCTAGAGGCGTGCTACCACAAAATTGCCAAATTTGCTGCTAACCTTCCCAACAGGACCCATCACTGTGTTGCTCTCCAGCAACTGAAATGGCTAGAGCTAACTAACCTCTTATCCTTCAACCAGCTTTTAGTAACCCATTCTGTCATGTACCAACCTAAGTGTCCAGCCCTACAAAACTTAGTACAAACCCACACTAATTATAAACCCCCAAGATCATCTAACAAACTCATGCTGAAATTCCCTAAATCAAACAACAACTTGGAGATTCCTTTTATTCAAAACAAATCTTAAAAATGGAACTCTATACCTCAGAATATTCTCACAACAGAAAATCCATATCATTCAAAAATCTACTTAAAACACACCTAAATGACAATTGGACATGCTCCTGCACACCCCTAGGCTAATATGCTGTATCAATTCACCACCCCCCAACTCTTTCCATCTCTGCTCGTTCCTACTCACCTCATCCACAACCCTAAGTGTTAATGTCACAGACTCTCTTAATACTCATAACCAAATTTTTCAAACTGTGCAACTACTTTGGAAGTATCCCATAGATGTTCTGAATTTTTTGGACTATGTGGTGATTAATTCTATTGTTAATGTAATAATTTCTTACTAGTTCAGTCCTATGATTTTTTTTTGGTCTGTTGACTGCTGCATATTAGTTATAGTACTATATACGTTTTTGTTCTTATAAAAATGTAAACAATTATAACTATCCCTGACTGTATCCACTCAATGTCAGCCTGTATATATAACTTTGTATTGTATTTCTCTTGTATGTGGCGCCTTTCTGCCTGGGCCTCTGCTGAAAATTGGGCTACAAAGCCCTGTTGATATATATATATATATATATATATATATATATATATATATATATATAGATATACACACACACACACACACACACACACACACACACACACACACACACACACATATATACATACACACATGTATATATTATACACACACATATATGCAGAGAGAGCTGTATATGTATATAGAGGAATAGTTATAGATAGATGTAGATATACAACCGTTTATACTTCACCGGGGTAATTTCATAGAAAGCGCTGTCGGTTCTTTGAGAGGCGAAATGCTTTTCTACGGTTGTCTGCAACTTTCACCAGATACGTGGTGGTTAAGTGTACCTGCACTGTATGGTTTCTTAAAAACGTCCCTATCAAGTACTGTAGATTTTGATTTTATTTCATTATACTATTGCCAACAAAATAAACAAGATACCTTAAAAACATCAAAAATATCTGGTCTTTTAAATAAATGTATTAAATTTATTTGGCAGTCGCTAGTCTTAAAAGTATTTTAAAAACCAAGAGATGTTTTCTTAAGGGTACAAAAACTCTTGGTGACTTTTTTCTAAGATGCTTGCTGTTTTTATTGGACTAGATAGTCCTGTCTTCGGGGACCAATAATACCGCTGCCTGACAGCTTATGGAGGGGGTGTAAATAAATAATAGAAACTTATAATATGATTTAAATAGCGTGACGGAGTTATGGCAAGTAACAGCCTGAGCACAGGAGTGGAGTGAGAAAATGCCTTGTAAATAGACTTCATTCTATTAAAGACAGCTTCTGCACCAGCCATCTGGCGTAAGATCCAACATTAATAACCCACTGCTGGCAACAAGTCCACTAAATAATGACACAAGCCCTTGGGGCAGACTTACTGCATGCAAGACTGTATATAACATTTTAAAAAGGTTCACACTAGACACGCACGACTTTTATAATAGCCACTATGCATGAATACCTGTGCACTTCTCACCTTATAAATCACAGACTAGTTTTAAAGAAACAGAAGTGTTAAGTGAGGACTTAAATATGCCTTTACAAAAAGAAGCATATAGCTGCTGTCATGTTGTGCTTGTGGCTGCTAATGTTTAAGCATTGAAAATGATGGGCTGAGAAATAGAGAGAAACAGAATGACAGAGAAAGGCAGAAAATAATGAAATACAAGGGTGCCTCTGACTTTGCTAGAGATGGTGCTTGTATTTTACAGACTGGTCAGTCTTGTGACCCATTTTGTGATTTTAAACAAAAATGAATCACAGTGAGATTCGACACATTCAACCCATTGGCACTTTACAAAAATCACTTGACTATACATACGCTTACGAAATTATGTGGAATGTATTAAAGCCTATGCTTATTTAAAAGTGTAACTGCGTAATACAATACCAAGTCATTGCCATTTTTTCCATTTACTGGAAACCTGAAATGCAAGACTGTGTAATATGCTGATCAAAATTCAAAGCTGCAGTTGTTCTGACAGGAACACGTTTAAAACTGTAATTAAATGCATGTCCTAGTTCCATTTCTAATCTAAATTTTGTTTCGGTCCTGATTCTTTTAAAATGGCTCATTGTCTTTACTATGCCGTGAGGCTCAGTTAAACTTAATCTTGTGTTATTTGAGCCCATAACAATTGATGACACTGCACTGGCCTGCAGGTTTCGAGCTGCTGAGCCCAGAAAATCGATAGGTTTCCATTATCAGGTCCGGCTGGGTCACTAGTCTGTCAATGAGCTGTTATAGTTGCTGTACAAGGGTGAGCCTGTCCAGTCAATCGGTGCGGACAAGAGGAAAACACGCTGCTGACAGCCACCAAGAACAAGCCAGAACACAGATTTGCACTTCTCTTTGTAGTCCAAAGAGAGTCTTTGAATAAGGCCGATGGCTAAGAATGGAGAAGATTCACGGGGCCCTTACTGACTGCGCCGTGCCAAATAGGAATATGCTGCTAGTAGCACTGTAATACACAAGTCTGCCTCACTGACTGTGAGCTCTGTTAATTATTTGGGTGGTTCCCATACAAACCACCAGGCGCACGATGCTCCGTAGGAGCTCCATTGCTGTTGTAATCAGATAAAAAACATACAGTGCGACTTTACCCACTGGATAAACATGGCACATTAATAAATTATTTTAAGTAAAAAATGCACATGTAGTTTTAACGTTTTATGGCAACCAAATGTTGATTCATTGTCTAATACATCTGCTTACAAAACCGATATTAACTTTAGAAGAATTAATAATAAATGCAATAAGAACTTCTATTTAGTTCCCCTTCCAAAACGTGGTTAAAGTAGAGGTTTATTCATGTGCTGTACATGCGTTTTTTGTTCTTGGAGGTTTACTTGTAACTTTTGACTAAGTGAAGTAGAAAATTAAAGAGGATACTACTCAGGTTACCACTTGGGTTTGCTGCTTGAATTAGAACACTCAGGTTCATTTTAATCATGATTTTGTATGTGTACAGTGTGCTGTATTTATTATAATCCCGTTTATTAATATTTCAGTCTTTTGCTGCTATCAGCTAAAATTTCCCCCGCAGGTGCATTGGAGATTTAAAAAAGAATATTTTAAAATAGCCATTTATTTAACGTACAAAATACACGTTTCAGCAAAGGAAAGGAACAAACAGTGTTTCTAGACAAGAGACTAGAGCACTTTTTAATTGCCGCAATGATTAGACTTACTAACCTCGTGACTTCGAGCTTAAGGCAATTTAAACCTATTATAGCATTAATTAAAGACTTTTCTTTCTAAATAAAATGCATACAGCGTTGTGGCTCTTTTTAACTTTACCAAATGTGAGCATGGTGGCTGAAGGGAATTCAGGTTAATATGTTGACACACTTAACAATGCCGGGTCATGTTGCACCACACGCTTGACTGGTTTGGTTCACTACAAGCCCATGACAGGTCCTAATCATCTAGTGCCCTCAAGGCAAAGGGGAAGATAGGATTTTAATTACTGCTGTATAGACAAGTTTGCCAGCACTAAATTGAGACATAATTAGGCCTCAGAATTTTAATAATTGTCTTAGCTAATTGGGCAGACAAGTATGTTGTACAGCATGGCGCGATTAGATAATTAGTATTTCAAAATGACAAAATTGTGCTCTTGATTACAAATTGCACAGGAGGTGCAGGGCAAAGGAGCCCCTTATACTTCTTACCAGTGCATCCAAGAAAGCAGCTACTATGCAATTTAAATATCTTCGTTAAGCTTACGACTGTGTGTTTTGAATGCCTTTTTATTTTGATTGTTTGCAGGGTCCTAGATTTCATGTGACAACTGCGCTGTCATTCACAAAGAATAGGCACTTACATGAAGGGGGTCGCACTGTCCTTAGAAAAATAACGGACTGTTGCGTTTCCAGACGTTAAAGAACCGTAGGAAAAGTTGGAAGCATTACAACAAAATGGTTCATATCATACGACATATTTCTGGACAACGGTTTTCAGAAAGTCCATAGCATACCTCTCAATCTCTTAGCCCAAGAAATCTGGACAAAGCCACACATTATGGTGAGACAGAGGCTCCAAAACATGGGCAGATTTTAATTATTGCACTTAAAGAATTAAAAAGGTGATAGAGTAACCTGTTTGTATTAGCATGCATTTTCTGAAGAATAGAAAGTCTGAAACTCAAATATCTGACATTATTGAGTGGCTTAATTCCTCAATGATTTGCCAGAAAACTACAAATTTTATAAGGAAAAGACAAGAAATGGAGGCAAAATCAACAGCTACTTTCCATCCATCTGTGGCAAAGTTTATACTACCACGTGGTAACATTTACCCAAATAATTGACAGAACTAGCTTTTTCACACACTACAATCAAGTAGTTCTCAGCTGTTGCTAATGTCGATAGACCTCCCTTTTGCCTCATAGGTTTTCTCTGGCTTCCACAAAAAAATGAGTTTTGTGACAAAACTGAGATTATCACATACAGTGAATGTGGGATTGTTTACTCTTCATAAAATACTTTTTAATAGTGATCATTTTAATCTGTCTGACTAGAAGCTTTTGTCTTTCAGTGTTTCCAGCTTTATATCTTCTTGAGTCAGAGGCAAAAAGGAACAGGAACAATTGCCTGTAGTAAAAAAATGAACTCCTTGCTTCATCACCTCACTTGACCTTATTAATTTCTTTTCTTTTGAAAAAAAGTTATCGGCTGGAGCCATTTTTGTTATTTTAACAGAAACATTGAAAACAAAACAAAATGTTCAGATATGTATAATGGTGGCCCGGGTAATGCAAGTTATGCCAAGCTGTGGGTTTTACTGTACAGCGCTCGATGTACAATCACTTTAATCAATGAACAATAGTAAAAGAAATGCTGTGGACGATTGGTCAAGAGAAGTCTTCCCGATCAAAACCATGTCTGGAATGAGTAAAACTGCGACAGCACCAGACAAGTAATCATTATAGACGAGTGACAATCTGAATGTGTTAGTATTTAGGCACGTCATCGTTTATTTTTCTGTTATCAGTGAACTGGAATAGAAGTAAAAGTGAGCTAGTAGCATATACAGAACAGATCAGCAAATTCAAACGCGTACCACACAAATCTTCTGACTATCCTGTCATTAGAATAACAAAGACTTAAGGTACACATCAGTGATCACCCCTTCCCCGCATCGAAGTAATCAAAAGAAAACACTGACTTTATCAACATCCTTGTTTTTTATGAAGCAGGCTTCTTTGTTACTATGAATTATCCCGTAACTTCAAGGGGGTGACTTTCCATACAGTACATATTTGTAGCCTTTATGTCACTTGACTTGTGAAGTGCAAGCTTGACTGTTGTCTTAATTGTATATTGGATGAGTACATTCTATGTCACATCTACACAAGCATTTCGCTGAAGTGCTATTCACAATACTGCTACTACTAGTCAACTCTTTCATGAAATAAGACTAATTATGAGAAGAATCCTGGTAGGCCTGTTATGCTCTAGACTACGGTGGCACCTCTGGCAATGTCATTATTTTGCGGTAATTACTCGCTAAAGCATGCCTTTAGAAAAAAACGCTAGGTGTGACAGAGAGTTGGTCATAAAGCAGCTGCCCCTCATCCCTCAAGGCACAGACTGACCTCCTTTCTTTACTTCAGTACACTGAAGCGTAGTCAAGGGATAAGACTTGGAACTGTGATTTTAATATACCAAGAAGGGTAGCCACAAATTCAGCACTACGTTTTGGGTTTATTTATAGCAATCAAATAGGATGTAACACATTTAACTAAGACAACAGATGCTTTTCCTAAAATATAATAAAATATACATCAAAATATACTCTGTGTGTGTGTTTGTGTTAACATGTCGCCCGCGCACATGGTTGTAGTGTGGGCATCGGCCCGTTGTAACGTGCGGCAAAATGTGAGTGTAAGTTGAATACTTTTCTCTGTTAAAACATGTCTGAACGTGAAGGACAATAATACAGTGTTCATTTTTAAAAGGAAATTAAGAGACAGCGAAACTTTAGGGTCCCTGTCTGCATGCATCTGTTTAGTATGCATAGTTTCCTCCCTTTTTTGGTCCTATAGCTCTTAGCCTAATGCCTCTCAACTGGGGAACAAACGGGCAAAATGTGGAATAATTGCTAACAATTATACAGGAATGTTCACATACTGGTTTGACTGCTATATTTTATACTTAAATTATGTTTTGTTAAAGAACCTGTAGGATTAAATTTTATTTCTCTTGGATTTTTCCTTAAAATCTTAACAGCGTAACACTGAAGGAATGAGGCATCTTTTCAATGTAGAACAAGGATTCTCATGAATGAAAATGTTCCACAGAATAAGATGAATGTGGTTGCTCCTTTTAAGTATATGCTTGTGTGTGTGATCTCAACTGTCTACTCTTTCCAAAACCCTTACCCCTCCCGACTTCTCGTTGTTCTACTCACAAAAATGTCATTCTTTGTGTAAGACTACAGTTTTCCACATTCACCATCTGTAAATACTGACTTCTATACTCTTCATTGTATCTTCCTAACTATAGCCTGACTGATCATTTCAACCTCCTAATCCGAATATGCACTTCCAGTCCCTGCCCTAAAACCTTACGTTTTGATTGCATACAAAACACTAGTCTTACTAATAATTAACCACGCGATATTTTTGTTAAGTACTACTTCCAGTCCAATGCTAATCTAATTTGAACTACTAGAACTGCTGGACTTCTGTACTCAGCCTCACATATGTCTGTTTTACGCGTTTTTACGCATTTTTGGTAGCTGTGCACAAGTACTCAACTTAGCAAGGATTTGTAATAATTATTTTTCTTGTATTTTCTATTTTGCAATTTTTGTACCTCTGTATTTTCTGTATGTTTTTCTTATCTTTGTATCTAGAGAATTTGAAAATGAGCTCTTTTGGCCCAGCTGGACTACCCTGGTAAACAAATGTAAATAAATAAATAAATAAATAAAATCGCGTTTACACTTGATTGCTTATCGCCTTAATGTAAAATGATTGCAGATAATATACGCCATATAACTGTATAGTAACTAGACTATAATAAATGGCATGACAATTTATTTAGCAGCAAGGTTCAGAGTGTTAATTAATAGGGTTGTCACCTTTACAAGTGCCCAAAGTGGGACATTTTTGGTACAAACGTCAGATTTTGCAGCGAGACATACCCACGGCTAGTACAAAGGACAGAACTTCACTTTTTTGCCTAAATAAAAGCTTATTCTTGAAGCATTTTAGTTGCTTATTCTGTTTCTTATAACATTTAGGTGTTTCAGATACAGAATAACTGTTTTATGCAACGGTTACATGAAATATAGGAAATAATTTTGTCCTAAAATCTCAGGACATTTGCCATTTTTTAATTTTTTTTGCAGGACACAACTGCTCAAAGAGGGACTGTCCCTCGTAAAGTGGGACAAGTGGTAACCCTATTAATTAATCGTTTAAGTCCTAGAACAATTCACAATAAATTATATTCACAAAATGGGCACAATTGTTTTCGACGTGGTGCGTTTTATATCGCTTGTTTGTCGGGTGTGAGGGTTGCCACCATAGTGCAGTTCTTGCGCTGAACACCAGGAGTCCTACTATTTACGTACTTGTTAAAATCTCTCTCTCTCTCTCTCACACACACACACTCTCACCCGCATGCACGAGCGCACGCACCCAATTGCGGATTTACTACTAAGTCTTTATTAAAATTAGATAGTTAATTTGATTTCAGGAAAAATGCAAGTAATATACGATGCTAGCTTATGAAAAATAAATGCAAGGTTTTGCAGAATACTTTTTGTCTTAGGTTGGGTAATGTGATATCGCTTTTGACAGTAATAATGCATACAGATACTGTAAAGAAAATCAGGTAAATCCGCTTTCCTTAACCTTTTCTAATTATGTCACCATGGGTTATCATCAGTCTACAAAATTCAAGATATTAAACATAGCCACATTACTATTTACTGCACTAGACCACGCTCTTTATGTGTGCTTAATTCATAGTAGTGATGGTAGAGGCTTGTACATTTCTTCTGTGAATTGGAGCGATGAACCAGTTTCATAGTCATGCATTCAATCCAGATTCTTGACAGAGCATACATTCACTTATTAAAATAGTAAATTACAGTGTTCTTCACTCAGAGAATCCCTTCTGTCGGTTCAACGCTTTCAAAAAACATGTTTTATTTAACTAATAGCGAATTGTGCAAAAAGAGACTAGAATGCTGTATGGAATGATAAATACACTGTAAATACATGCACTATGAGTATTATAAAACACCATCGACACCCCCCCATAGCAGAGGAAACGGGTGAAATAAAATACACAAGTAAAACATAGTAGGGTCATGGAGGATTCGTTGCATTCATCACTTAGCCACTTTCAGACTTCGTTTATTCTAAGATTTACAGCAAATTGGCTTTGACTGTAAAATACTTTTCTATTAATGCTAAGAAATAACAGCAGATCTAGATGATTCCAATAAACATTAGAAACAGAAGTTATTCAAGGTTGAGTTAATAGGGTGCATATTCTGCTGAAAACGGTGTGTAATTGATGTTAATAGCATTAGGTATGCGGGTATTAACAGGAATGATAATAAATGTTGCTTGTTATGCAACCTACCTCTCAACTGTACAGACTTTCGCAGATTGTGCAGATTTTTGCCTCATATTTTGATCTGTTTCCCATAAAAGTGTGGTTTTTCTGGATTTTTTGGGCAAATCAGTAACGATTGAATTCTCTAAATAATGACAGTCATTTGAGTTTCAGACTTCATATCCTTCAGAAAATGTATGGTAGGATAAGACTTTTTATTTTTAAGTTTATAATAGCAATATTTAAATCCCATTATTTTTGTTTTTGTCTAGATTTTTGTGTTAAGAGGTTGAGAGCTATGGACTACGTTGCATACTACTTGCGTTTTATAGTAACTCGATATTTTTTCTCTTTGGAAGTCTGATTTTTTTCAAGTGGTAGGACACAGAATAGCAAACCTGTATATAATCACGTCCTGGGACATCAGGTCAGCGTGTACGGATTTAAATAAAACAGAAGACTGTGATGATCTGCTTGCATTCGCCACAACACAGGCGGCATTATATTTCTACTTTTTAAAACTTCATTGCATAAGGTCGTGACAGATACAAACTTTAAATTTACAGACAGCACAGTACTCCAAGTAGTTTCAGTGACACATAATTAATCTGATCAGTCATCTTGCCCTGCTTAACAGTGCGATTTACATTTTTATCGAAAAAATATGCCACCAGATGTGATATAGGTCAAAGAGACCAAAGTCTTGCAGTCTGAATTGTAAAACAAAACCTTTGAGGTTCACTCTCCTGCAGTGCAATTGCCCAAAGATCTGGCGCGCGCTTTGTAGCTTTGTAAATCCACGCAAATATTGGCACTCGTTCCTGCCACAGACGTTCGTGCATGGCGCTCGTTCTCGTGTTGCCAACGTTCTTCCGGGCTGGTTGCTGTGGAGGCGATTAGAGTTATAATGGGAAGTAGATGTGTATGACTGAGGATCTCTGTGCGTAAGGCTTATTTCGTTCTGCTTCAAACCCCAAAAGGCGTTTATAGAACAGGTTTCTGTTTTACAAAACTGGTTTAATTTACTGTGTTCTATGAAATTTGAGGTCTTGTATATTCCGTTATGTTGAAGGTGTGTTTCTTTCGCATAAAGCTTTCTTTGGCAGTACCTGCAGAAATGACCGATACTGTTGTTTCATTCCGTTGCTTTAGGGCGTATTACATTTTTTTATTAATACTCGCATACTCACTATACTGTACTCTTCACTTATTCTTTTTGAGTTTTCAAAAATATTTTTATAATGTGTATACGAATGACGTTGAAGGAATCAATTCTCGTTTATTATTCCTTGGAGGCTCAGTCAAAACCCTATGACTGGATGTGACTTCATGTGTCAGGCTAAGTGGGCCTCTTGGTGTAAAGAAGTTTTTTTTTTCGTCCAGTGGGATCTCTTGCTATTAATTAAGTTGTTTTCTTCCTTTGATTCATGGTTCCGTTACGCTGTTTCTGAACAGCTGAATAGCTGCAGTGGTGGGGCATTATCCTAATTATTGCGTCAAGATGGAATTACTTGTAACAACATCTTGCCTTTCAGTAGGGACATTAAGTTAATGGGATAAAGCTGATCAAACAGCTCGAAGCATTCACATATATTTATACAACACGAATATTTACAAGAATCACTAAATGGCAATGGTGGTTTTGCAAATGAATTGATAGCCCTGACTGATTTCTATTTCTTTAAAACTGTGCTTTGCTGCTTCCTTTGAAATGTAATACTGAGAATTTTTCCTGTATCTATATCTTTTTATGTATCTGTATGTATCTATAGAGATACAACTTTCAGACCCTGGTTTTAGAAACTAGCTATGTACTGTTGTATAATGTGCATACCTCCTGAAATGAATCTTATTGTATTGTGAGGACCGTTCCTCATTCTGAAAAAAAAAGCTCATGTTTCTAGTTGTTCCACATTGAAAAGGGGTTATCACACATTCAGTTTTACGAACTTTTGTAACTAATATGCATGGTAAATAATACTGAATCATATTAATTAATCAGATCTTGTTTTTAATATAAAGCAACACATTTAGCCATCCCGCGAATTTCTTAGCTGAAAGTATTAATAAGCTGTAACTGTTCCACATTTTGCCCTTTTTACTCCATATTAAGAGGGTGGTGCTATACATTCTGAATACTGGAAATTGAGAAGTATGATCCCGTGTGTTGTGAAAACTTCAGTCTACGGTTTTCTTCAGCTGGGAATAATAAGAGACTTGTACTTCTGAAAAGTGTGCTGGGTTAGTAATCAGTTCCGTAAAATTGATATATAATCCAAAAAGGAAGATGTACGATCCACAATGATTTTAGTCTTGGGAAAAGCGCCCCCCCCCCGGAAAAAATAAAGAGCTATTGTTAACGATCTAGGTGAAATCTTTAATGCTTCATTTTTCGATGCTTTTTAATGTAAGAAGAAACACAAACACGCAGGTTAACCCTAACATACATATCAGTTCCCGACAACCGATGTGTCACATTAAGCAGACCCTTTCTGACTGATTTAAACAGTGGTAGAAACGCATCTTCAAAATGTATAGTAAACAAATAACATCCTCTTTATAATACAGTACGCGTATACATTAATGCCTCACAGAATGCATTGGTATATTTAAAATATTTATTGAAACTGTCACTTGTTTCAAAATATGTAGAATGATTTGAAACCAATAAAGACATACCTAAGTAGCATTTCAAGCCATACATCGTTTTTATGAACTGCTACCTCTATACTTCACACTTTTGTCATTATGTCTACTTGAGAGTGTGTACTGCAGAAAAATGCGTTCCGTTAAAACTGACATTTTGCCTTTGTCACAGTTTTCTTCTTTTAAGAACAACGGGTTGACCTGCAGTATGAAACTAAAGCGAAACGGTTAGTAAACCTTAACGCCATTGTAACAGACGGTTTTGTTTTAAAGGGTTTTTAAAGCGTGTTTAATTCTGCATGCACATGACTACTTCAAACAATTCATTTGCATTTAACTAATCTAGTTGATGTTTAATATTTTCTTACGTACACACGGTGTAAACTTTTTTAGATGGTCAGTGGAAACATACACTACTACCTAATATGTAATTAAAAAATGTCTGCACAAATGTATAATCTCAGTTGAATGAATAACGAGAAATGTGCCTTATAATGATTATGTGCAAATGCTATTAGTGCAAATATTTACCTTCACTGACATTGTTTATTCATAGCGTATCCATACAGTTTTTACTGCTGCACTTCGAAAACTGGATCTGCAAGAATCTACTCGCAGGCATTTCAGAAAATAGGATGTAGTTTAGTAAAAACTAAAGGGGAGGTGTTGGATGATAGTCTTGCAGCGGTCGTTTGAGATGAGTGAAAATTTAGGATGTAACTACTACCATTTTTCCGGTCTTCCCTAGAATCTTGTAGCCCATTTTAAAGGACTGAGCTGACAAGGCGTGCAACATTTCTTTGTCGTCGTGGGACTTGTCACCTGTTAGATAAACTACTTACTACTTGTCACCAGAGGCTTACAGCTTCTCTTCACGCATTCAACATCTTCTTGAGTCTTAATGATTGCCTGAGATCACCATTTTCTTTCAGTCAAAACTTTGGAAGGAGTTTGGTGCGTGACGGTTACATTCATCCTTACCAGCTGATATGAAATTATTAGTATGTGTATTGCTGCTTTACGGTTTTGAACTATAAATAATGTCCCTAATACATATTATAGGTGTCTCAGTGAGCTTTAGGCAGTGGACTACATAGAGCAAGGTTATGATGTCCAGTTATTTACAAAGTAGTGTCTCTGTTTAGTTCTAAGTCTTTATTTTGACGTTTCAAACGTTTGTTTTATATGCAACTACAATAAGTTGAACATATCACTTAAAGAAGGACCCAAATGTGCCAGAGAAGAAATAACTGCACTAGTATTACAACGGTTTTAAACTACGTTTGAATGGTACATTTCAAGACACTTCTTTATTGTGGTAGGCTGTTTAGTATTAGTACAGAAATTTAAACTGCACTTTCCTTTGCACAGTATATACTGATTTGCTTTCCTCTGTCCTTTGCCTTCTTGCCTGACAGATTCTGCAAATTACTACCTGTAAAGAAAGAGACCACACTTTACATGGTGCATTGTGCCTCCTGGTGAGCTTTTCATTTGGTTCATCAAAACTTATTCAGGCTTGTTCACAAAGCACAGCTAACACAGACTGTGAGTTGGAGTAAGTAAAAATTATCTGATTTGTGTGATCTGGTTTTCAAAGAGGCCACTTTAAATGTTATTGCCAGCTAAAACAAATTAAATTATTGGCTTTATCAGAGGTAGTGGCCAGGTCCTGTATGACTACTAGGTTTGTGGCAGGCAACATAAAGAAGCTGATGACCTACCCCTGCAGGACAATATTGGGAGACTAGCCACTCTTGGACTGGATGGAGGGTGGTTAATTGCCTTGTCTTGTCTTTTGAGTGAGGGCTGCATTGAGGTCTTTTTCATATTCAGTACTGGTTCCTTGCAGTCATCCACACAGCAGTTTGATATAATCACCATGACAACTGAAATCTATAAGAGTACAAATAATGGAGATGAAATAGACAAAAGATTAGCATGCCATGAAAAGTACAATAAGTTTCTTATTTAGCATTTAGATAACTATCTTTCCTTAGGAGCAAGCTTCAAAGTTGAACCCAGTTTAGTCCAAGAGGATTAATTCTTTCTCTAGCATGCTTCATTGAATCTCTCATTACCAAACTTTGTCTGTATTGCTGTAAGATTTGATTGAAGATTAGAGCATTTAACAAATCTTGCTTTTCTGCATGTATCAGGCCTTTTCAAGTACAGAGCACAGTGCCCAGTGGTCAATACCCTTACTTTTATCCAGTGTCTGCTTCATTTAAACTTAATCAACTCCATCAATGAACTGGAACAGGGAAACATCCCTGTGGTAGACTGTTGTTCTTTTGTTAGATAATTCTTTGCTCTCTTTCCCAATCCGTTGGTATTACACTATGATGAACTATTTCAATCAATATGATAATGAAAATTGGTTTTGGATGTCTTGGCAGGGCTTAAGGAAATGGAAAGGTATAGCTATCCTTACTAAAACAACTGATTTCCAATGTCTTGATAAGTCATACTCTGCTTTCCAGTTATCATACCTTTCACTGACACTGAATATTGCTCATAGTGGCAAATGGCATGTTTTTGCAGGGAAAGCTCACATGTCATATCCAGAAAGTGAAGCAGAGAGAGTAGGTATAAAAATGCCCTGGCTTGTTGAAATGAATTATTTGCACTATTTCTTGTCAGTCAACAAGTTTCAAAGGCAGAGTACAAATCATTCAGAAAAGACAAGGTACACATGAAGCTTTTACTGTGCAAATCTGAACCTCTTGTTCTTGCCTTGTTGACTCTGGCATCTGTACATCATTTTTATATTGCTACCAAAAGAGCAATTTGAGAAGTATTTGCAAGGAAAATGTATGTCCCCATCTGTTTTTTTGTGCTATAAATGTGCCATCTCTGGAAGCTTTCCATTGATAATCATATAGTTAATGATCAGCAAACTTGTGATTTATAACCACCCATAAAAAAAAAAAATCTTTGTTTTATTGGAACTAGATTTGTATGTACAGCTTTTCCACATGCTGTAGAAATAAAACCTGCTATGATAGTGCTAATTTGTTTTATAGTAAAAAGAAGCAGTGATGCATCAATAAAAATTTAAACAAACAGAATTCAAAATTAGTTGCTTGAATGTAATTGTTTTTATTACTTTATAACATAACAAGATAGTCAATGACTGAAAAGAAAAAAGAGAACATTATAAAACAGAGTTTATTAAGTGCTCAAGCCAAATAAGATATCAGCACATAATTTATATATAAACATTTCAGTTAAAGTACTGCATTTAGCAAATAATTAGGGAGAGCATGTTTATTTTCTATTATTATGGACAGTAAATGATTTTACTAAGATGAATCTAAAACACATTAATTCTTGACAGAGTTTTCAAATGTTTTTAATTTTATCGAATTCTGTCTGGAATATGAAAACATGTTTTCAGTTTTAATACTGTACATAGTCACTTCCATGATATTGCTTTAGACTGTTATTACTTTGATACCATTGGGTATCAAATTACCATATTTCTTATTTCAATTTTTCATTTTTATGAAATGTTATTAAGTCTGACTGAAACATAAATCAGCATACTTAGATATGCTTCATAAACAAGCTAAGCAAATCTAATAATGTATTAGCTATGGAATAAGACAGTCAGGGCACTAAGAATTATAACTGTAAAATAAGAGTATGAAACTAAAACACCACAGAGGATGCATATTAAAAAGCAGCTGCTGTTTTAAATTTAAAACAGGAATATTGGTCAGTAGTATGGCTTGACATTAATATATTTAATCTGTGAGGGAAAACACTTTGCTTGCTAAGCACTCACTTTATTACCTCTGTGTTGGAAGGTAGTAGAATAAAAAATACATTTTTTCAGTGTAAGAAAATAACAAACATGCAATTGAACTGCAATATGGTTAGTAATATGATCATGAAATTAGCATATGTTCAAGCAGCAGCTTTATTAGCCTTCCAGAAAACTGTGGTGTAGTTGTGAAAATTCTGGTTTAGGCTTCTTTTAACATATAGATTAGGGCAAATTTAAGCACATAAAACAATTATAGCTTGCTACATGCTTTCATTACTGTTTACATTTCAATTTCTCTTGTGCTTTTAGCATATTTTCTTGGTAGATGCTTCACATTAGTGACAACTGCAGCTATGAGCCTTTCTGTTAATTTGATTAATATAGATCCTTTCTGAAGTTTCCAGTAAATGGAACATTTTTTTAGAAAGGCCATTTCCCTTCTCATTTTAATATACAGACTTTCTATAGCTCACTTTCACTGTCATATACTATAACAATAAATCTGTATATTATTCACTTACATTTTCAAAATGAAACGTGAAATCTTACACTGCCATTAATAAAATGCAGCAAATATTATGATAAGCATATGGTGTATTTATCATGCGCTATATCGTATGTGTCTCAGAACATATATACCATCTATGTGTGTATATATATATATATATATATATATATATATATATATATATATATATATATATATATGTAATTTCTTTCAGTCTATAATTGTTTTTTTCTTCTCCTGTGTTTTCTTTGAATTTCAGAAGCCTACAATCTGCTGTTCTTTTCTCACGCTCTGATGCTGAAATCCCAAGTTCAAAGATTCTGCAAACACCAAATGTAAGTACTCATATAGTTACCATTTGCACTTATGCCTTTCTCCTGAACCAGTTTATCATAGACATTGACACTTTGTAACAACCGGTACTGTATATAATAGTCTTTTGGTGCCATTTGACATCTCTGTTTTCTCCCATTACCTTTTGTACCTTTTTGTTGAGGCTTTTTAGTTTATTACACATACAGTATAACTTTGAAGTAATTCTGTTGGGAAAGTAGCTGTTCTAAAAATATAAACAAAACTTTTCTCTGATTCTGCAAAACAACCCATCTGTGTATGACTGAGAACATAGTATGTTTTCATGTAATCAATTTCTGGCTTGTCACCTACTTAATGCGAGCTTCCTTGGTGATTTTTTTAAGTGATGGTCTTTCGCCACTGGAGGGAGTGGGTAAGCAACATTTTGTTTGGAACAATTTTGTAGAGTTCTCTATCAAACACATAAACTTAAATTCATGTAGTGACTACATACTGTGTTTAACTCTAGAACATTGTCAGTGCAGTATGAAGAATATTTGGGTATCGTAAAAAAGTTTATAAAGGTTATTTATTAGTTCTGACCTGAATCTGTCCAAAGATGGTTCTGTCTCTTGTTTGTCTCACTCACCCAGTGAGATACATGCCATCAGCAAAAGCTGTTTCTTCTGAGCACACAGTCCAGCCTTTGGAAGCTCTAGAAATCCTTCACTATTTAAGCATAATTTGGGGCAGTAAGACAGATAATAAAGAGCAGCATTATTTCTCCAAGCAGTCTAGACATTAAAATAAATGTATTTCACTTACGAGTGCACTGAAGGACTTTACAAAAAAAACAGTAGTCTTAATAATAATAAATAAATAGTTTTGATTGGTAAGGTATAATTGTGAAAGTGAGCATTAAGATAATAAGGCATCATTTACCAAATTACACTCTGAAGTACAAAGTCTACATAGCAGTATCAGGGAAGACTATAACTTTTCAGTTGAACTCCACAACATGATAGCAATACTCAAGGAAAGTCTTGCACTTGAACTGGAATGGTGTAAATAACTCATATTTCAAAGTGTCTGAATGAGAATTTATTCTTTATAGCAGCCCACAGAGCAATTTAATTGATTACTTGGATAAATTGTGAAAAGTATCAGACATTTCCTACACACAATAGTAGAAGACTGCACATAGCAATGTTTGGCAAACAATGGTATGAGCAGAAATTAAGGTGACAGCCAGCATCAGTAAAATTGTAATTTGCCGTGTAGACAAGACCCTGATTATCTATCAGCTATTGAGAGAAAACAACACACACATGCACGCACACACACCAACAACCTTTCAAGAGTGGACAAGCAAGTTGTGGAAACACTTTTGACTGATAGACAGTATATGCACCTTGTATACTTAAAGTTGGCTAAACCATATTTAGAAAAAAATGCACTTCGCTTTTAGCCCTTTATTTTATTATTACACCACTAGTGCTATACCTTTTTGCTTTGCATTATTTTTTTCTGTGTTAGTTTTAGCAAATTTTGTTTTCTTTTGGATTGGTTACCGAACTAAATAAGGTCTCAGCTAAGCAAATGAGAGATTATGAGCTATGATTAGATGATGTATGCCTATATATTTATCTGTCTGACTATGTGGTCTGTCTGTGTCTGTAAGTATCAATCTGCCCATCTGTATCGTCTGTCTGGCATATATTTCTGTCTGTTTATCTATCTCTCTATCTAATCTATCTATCTATCTATCTATCTATCTATCTGTCTATATATCTATCTATCTGTCTATCTATCTATCTATCTATCTATCTATCTATCTATCTATCTATCTATCTTAGCCTTTTTCCTGTATCTATTTCAGTCTTTTTTTCCTCCTTTTGTTCAATAGATTTTGCATACTGGCCAAAACACTTGCTGCCCCCATGGTGCCTTTTTAAACAGAATCCACCTTCTAGACATTTATACATAAAAAGGCTTGCAGTAAATTCCAGTCTGAAGCATATCATGCTTACTCTGCTCAGTGATAGACGTCTTAACTATAAATTGTCAAACCTTTAGGCTCTCCTGCAGCTTGACGACACCTTTTTCTGTGTTATAACAGAAAATTGGTTTCAGTTTAAAGACAGCACTCCATCTTTACTAGGTTGCAGTGCCTATCATCTATTAGACCTATTGGAAACTGCAAGTGAGTATTAATATTTTTTAGTGACATGGTTATCTCTAGATTCCCTGCAACCCAGAAACAGAACATACTGAACTTCAAATTACTGTAAACAAGGCAACATTATAAATTTCTAGCCTGCTATATGTTACCCTCCATGTCCATGGTGGACTGTGAAAGATACTTACCGTACTGTCCATAAATAACAATACCTTTTGGGTGGGCAACTTCAACTATCCATCAATTACCTCGAGCACTTATACTACAAAGATTGGGCATACCCAGAAATCTCTAGACTCAGTAAAAGGTAATTCCTTGCATAACTAGTTAATCAGCCAAACAGGGATCAAAACCCTCTTGATCTTATCCTCACTAACATTGCACCTACTTGAACTACTCCTACAGTATTATCATTACTGCTCAAGTAGGATTCATAGGAGTTTCAAGGCAGTTGAATTTCAGGACCATTTATACCTTGCCATTACCCTCCCTTAGGCTGTATCCCTTTCTCAAGGAGGACTGGGATAATTAACCCAGGGTGAATTTGTGGGTGTCCATCCAACTCATCTAGATACCATTTGAAGGATGATAGTGTATCACATTGCTTAATATGCAGAGGAAGACTTTTCCAGAAGGGGTGCTTTGTGATGATTCTGTCTCTCCTTTGTGCTTTATTTATCTGCTGGTGAAGATTTAAGTCCCTGGTTTGATATTTATGGAACTATTAGACCTATGGAGATACAAGAGATCCAGGACAACTGGGCCTGTAATGAAACAGAAGGCAAGGCATAGATCTCCAATCAAGACTCTATAAGATACTTAATAAAGGAACAGTGCTTCCAGTCTGTCTTGATAGCTCAGGGTCTTTAAGCTTATGATCTTGTTAGTCAGGAACCCATGGAATCATTTTAGTTGTTTTGTGTATATATTGAGGTACATCTTGAAAGGGGTGTTGTAATCAATAAGCGGCCTAACCAGTGCTGAGTATAAGGGAACAATGACTTCTTTAAAGCTGGATGAGGTTGCCTTGGAAATTAGGTGCACTGAGTAGAAGGATTTTCTGACTATTGTTGTCACATGATGATCAAAAGAAAGGGAATCATCAACCCATGATTGAAGGAACCTTGCAATGATTTTATTTTGAAGTAGGATATTCTCTATGCTGCATGAAGAGGGGAGATGTTGTCTACCAAATGTGACAATATTATGCTTTTTTGAATTTAATTTGAGACCATTTTTAGTACACTAGCTATTTACATGTGTATATTTTTGCCAAAGGGCTAGGGTATTAGAGGAGGGATTTGACAATAACTTCTAGTTTGTAGTTGTCTGCACACTTAGTTAGGCAGAAGTCTTGGTTTCCAGTCTGGAGATTAAATGTAAAAAAAAAAAAAGTGGTCCCTATACTGTACTGGTTGCCTTAATACTTTCTGTTGAGGCAGTTGCCACTTGCACTATGTCGGTACTGTCTTTTGGTCAATTTGCAATCCATCCTACTGCATACAGAACTATTTTTAAAGCACTAAGCTTGTTTACAATGGTAGCATGAGATATGGTATCTAGTGTTTTGGCCAGATCAAGGTACTGCATGTGAACAGCTTCACCATTATTGACAGCCTGTGTAACCCTCTCAAACAAGTTAACCAAATTTGTTAGGCAGGATTGTCTATTGACAAAGTCAAAGTGCTGAGGGTCAAGTCTAACAAGATTTTTGATATTATACTTTATATTAAAGTTTATAAGGTCAGTTGGTCCATGTCTTTGCAGATGAGAGTCATCAAGCTGATGGGTCTATAGTTCTTGGGGTGAGTAGCTGAGCTTCCTTTGTGGAGTGACATCACCACTTTGGTGTTCTAAATGACAGGGGTAAAATCTGTAGCTAAACTTAGGTTAAATAAGAAAAGTGAAGAGATTTAACTTAGGTTAAACAAGAAAAGTGAAGAACAGCTCTGCTTACTCTTTATTTACTGTTTGTTAAACAAGCAGGTACATTCTCAGGACCCATAGAAGAAGTATTTTTGGTCTTATAAAGCACCTTCAGTACATGTTCCTTTGTGATAATTGGGGGTTTATGGGATTCAGGGATGTGTGGACTTAGAAAGAAGTCAGTGGGATAAAAATAGCACTGAATTTGTTGGCTAGTATATTGTCAATGTCTGTTGGGCTGAATAGGTGGTGCCATTTTGAATACATTCAGAATAATGTTGGGTTTTATTCCTTAGTTTTCTTATCTAGCCGAAAAAGGATTTATAATTGTCCTTAGTTTCAGATACGAACCTATGTTGGCTGAGTTAGTGGATCTGGTAGTATTTTTGATGTTTTTAGTAATATTTTTGATACTATATTTTATCTGAGTTTTTTTGAGCCTGATGTATAATTTAAGAAGTTTTTTCTTTTAGTGCAAAAGTTTATTTACATTAGAGGCCCACCAGATAGGATTGTTTTTGAATTTCCTATTATATTGTCTTCTGATTGGGACTATCAGCTCTGTCCATTTATCTAACTGAGTACAGCAATCCTTCATGCAGTTACTTGCTGAGTCATTGTCGGAGATGATCCTGCCATGTGTGAATTTTAAAACCTGCTTATGGAATTTGATAAGGTTAGTATGTTTGAAATTCTTCAATTTCAAGATATTAGATGCAGGGGCTTTGGAGATTGTGAAAGTGATACTAGTTTACTGTCCAGATTTACCAGGAAAGAGATATCATGGGAATAGTTCATGAAGAGGCTATATAGTAAGGATCAGATCAATAATATTACATTCTCTAGTGGGTTTGTTAACTATCTAATCCAGGGATTTTTTTTTTGTTTATTAAAGCTTTGAACTTATAGATATACCTTACTTTGGAGGCATAGATACTCCGTTTTATTGAGGAGTAGTTGAAGTCCCCCAGTATAATGGAGTTCTTGTTTATAAGGAATTCATTGAATACATTTAGGAATATTACATGATTATTGGGGGATATGGAGGGTGTCCTGATTAAGAAGATCCGGAGTTCTAAACGTTCCATCTGTGGGTCTCTGGGAATCTGTCTAGTGATAATATGTCCTTAATAAATATGGAGAAGCAACCAGAGTTGCCTTTGGATGTAAAGACATGGTAGGTGCAAAACCTAGGTTCAGAGGGAGTGCCTTCTTTACATTTTAACCATGTTTTAGTAATTGCATAAATATGAATGTGTTCCAAATGCAAGATAGCCTCTAGATTAGGTAATTTTGTTATTGAGACTTCTGGTATTGAGCAGAGCCACCTTAATGTGATCCAGTTTTGGGTTTCATATGTTTGTTACTTTGGAATGCCCAATAGTTACACTCAGCCTAAAAAAGGCTATACAGAGGCAATAAAGGCTTTAGCCAGAGTGTAGAAGCCTTGGGATGAGAGGTACAGGCCATGTTTTGCGAAGCAAGTTGGACTGTCCAGCATCTTGTCCTTTGCTGATATACACTGTAATGTCCTGTTTAATTAATAGTTAAAATGATATTTTCTTTGTAACTAGGCGTCATTCTTGGAGAAGGAAGGATTCCACTCAGAACTAGTGTCTCACCTGCATTTGTCACATGCATGGACAGTTCCAGTATCTCTCTGCTTGTCACTCAGGGTTTGCTTCCCAAGTCATTCACTCTCACATGGACCACTACCATGTTGTAATCATATTTGTCAGGTGAAAAGGCTATTGTGATGTCAGAAATCCTGCCACCTGAAAGACTTCTCACTGTTACTCTATCTTTGTCCAGCCTACTGAGTGGAGAATCTGTGTACCTAATTATAGAGTCAACTATCAATAAATAATTTTTATTATCACAGTGATTTGGAGTAATAGAATTGAAATGATTTGACTCTTGATGAGTCTTTGCTATAGTTGTACATGGAGGAGATGAGGCATTGGTTTTACACTGAGACATACTCTTCCTAGATCTAAAGGGTTTTGATAAAGATTTTTTTTACAGTGTTGACATAAGACATTTTAATGTGATTTTGTTTGTGTTGTGGTGGAATTGTGCGCTGCTCCTAGTCTATGCTTTTTGTGAGAGGGAAGCCTCTGGGTTAGTTAAATATTTGCACTGCTCACAGACAGAATTAATTGTGCTGTATAAGAGTTCATTATCTATGAGAATAAGGCAGTTACTAGACTGACTGAGGATAGCAAGTGGTAAGAGGCTGGCAATAGAAGGCAAACCAGTGGAATGACCTTTCATTTTTGTCTGGTGATTCAAGGAATTTAGGTAAGGAATACACAGAATAGGCTGTATTTAGGTATATGCAATAGTTTATAGAGGGATACACTGATTACACAGAATAACTGTGTAGCAAAATGATTTGACTTAAGAAGGAAAGTGCACTATGAGCTATTAAAAGAAGTAAAAATTACAGAAGATTCAATTTATGAAGTGTCATGGCTTGCACTGCTCTGTGCAGACAATGGTCTCTTTTTGGATAAAATGGCAACTATGAACGTATGTGCAGCACAGGGCAACTATAGGGTGCTTATAGGCCTAGGCAGTAATTTGTGTGCACACTGTGGCTCACTGCACAGCTATGAGTACTTGTGGGCACTTGTAAGTTCCACTAGGTTCATAGGTTCATAGGTAGGTACTAGGCTATCTGCCCAAGGGCATTTATAAGCCTAGCCAGAGTGTGTTGGCTTTCCCAGTCCCATTGATTAATTAACTGATCCTCTGTCAAGCAGAGCCAATGAAGTGACCCCAGAGGTGTATTTTCTGTTACCCATACACTCGTCAAGGTTTCTCTTGAAGAGTGTTAGTGAGGGGCTCTGCCTAATGTAGTTTAAAATTTTGTTCCAAAGCATGGGGAGTCTCTGTGACAGGAATCTATCCCTCCAGTATGTTCTATTTATTGTTGTGGCAAGGTTTAGCTCACTAGAGCACATGACTTGCAGTGACTTGGATTTCTTTAGGTGGAACATGTCCATCAATTCTGAGTTGGACATGGCTTTGTAAGTCAGGCAGAGATCACCTCTGAGTAAGCGATATGCCAATGAGTACAGCCAGAGTTTTTTCAGTTGGGCTGCATAGGATATATGTTTGAGGCCAGTAATCCTCTTGGTGAGGTACTTTTGTGGTCTCTCCAGCTGTTGGAAGTGTCTTGTGAGGTACATCCCAAATGGGGCATTGTACTCTATGATGGGTCTTATGAGTGACGAGTAGAGGGGCACTATAACCTCTTTATTTCTAGATGTGAACCCTTTAGTAATTAGATGGGCCACATAGAAGGATTTCCTAACTACTTTGGCAATATGATTGTCAAAGGAGAGGCTACTATCTACCTGAGTCCCCAGATCTCTTATTACCTCTTCTGTATTAAGGGGGCTGCCACCTATGTGGTAATTCGTGGGTGTTTTGTTTTTCTCAAATGGGATGACTATGCATTTTTTGTCATTTAGCTTGAGGCCATGACTTTGACACCAGGTGTCCAGCTCAGTAAGGCCCTTTTGGAGGATGTCCATGTCAGCCGGAGAGTCAATTATGGCTCCCAGTTTGCAGTCATCGGTGAACTTGGTTAGCCATAGTCCTCCTGTGTTTGCCTGTACCTCTGAGAAGTGTATGCCGAACAGTAGGAGTCCAAGGACCGAGCCTTGTGGGACACCACTTGTGACTTGTTTAGAGTCAGACCTGGAGCCTGCTATTCTTACCGTGTGAGTTCTGTCTGTAAGCCAGTTGGCAACCCATCTCATGATGTAGGGGTTTATGCTCAGGCTGGTGAGCTTTTCTGTAATTCCAGAGTGGGGAATGGTGTTGAAAGTCTTGGCAAGGTCAAGGTAGGCTGTGTGAACAAACCTTCCCTCGTCTATGGCCTCAGTGACTATCTCGAAGAAGTCAACCAGGTTTAGTAGGCATGATCTGCCCTTAACAAAGCCGAACTCGGTCGGGTCAAGTGTTTGGAGATTCCCAATGTCTTTGTTAATGAGTTCCATGATGATGCGCTCCATAGCCTTGCAGACCAGGCTAGTCAGGCTTATGGGGTGATAGTTATCAGGGTCAGTTGTGGCCCCTCCTTTGTGGAGTGGAATAACCATTGCTGTGCATCATTCTGTGAGCACGTAGCCTGTGGAGAGGCTGAGGTTGAACAGCGTGTTTCGGTGGGGAGTTAGTTCGTTCTGTAGTTCGTGCAAGACGCAGCTTGGGGCACCATCTGGCCACACTGACGCTGTGTTTTTGGCTTTTGAAAGGGCTAGTTTTACCTGTGCATCTGTGATTTCAGGGACACTACACTTTTCTGGTATTGTTGTGAGCCCTTTTGGGGGTAAGAGGGGGTGACTGATATTATATTGGGCATTTAAACCCGCCACAAAGAATGCATCTGAATTCAAGGACTTAAAAAAAAAAAAACTTATTAAAACTATATAATGAGATCTCAAAATTCAGTGTGAAGCTTAGCAGCCCCCAAGTAGTCACAGCTATCACTCAGGCCAAGGAATTATTACTCTCATCTTACAACTAGCCTAAACCAAGTTGTCCCAATCAGAGCCAAATATACAGGAGAATCTAAAAGCTCAGACGTCTTGGTGGAATACCAGCATTCCGGTAATCCAAAAAAATGGAACTGCTGGAGAAATAAACGACTGGTAAACACAAAAATATCTCCAGCCAGATGCACCCGGTCCCAATGAAGGCAATCCCAAAGGAGCTAGTTCACTGACCAAGATGAAAATAAATCCAAGTAAGCCAGATGGTGCATAAAATCACAAACAGCTTTATTCACAACACAAAAAGATTTAACACTTTCATATCCAACACAGGAATCTTCATCAGAATCTGATCACAGCACATCCTATCCCACCTTTTATAGCCACCACCCAATTTACATCAATTAACATAGATTAACAAAAGTTTTATTTTTACATAAAATGTTTAGCTAAAAAATGTTTAGTTAAACAACACCCATAAAACATGCCTAAAATTGTATGTTTGTCTGTTTAAATAAATATATCTTCCCACCACACCTGTATGTTAATTTATTAATACATTAATATGTAAATTTTTACCCCTGACTCTTGTGTATCTAAGTCCTACCCAATATCATAAAATGTTTGCTTTTAATTTTAATGCAGGGGTGAGGGAAACATGATCATTCAATCCTGGGTACACATATGCATTGAGGCATAGTTGCCATGCCAACTCCCTAAATTCCAACCTCGTTTCCCAGTCCCCACCCCTGTCTTGCATTTTGACGTTTTCCACAACCCAGAATTTAAAATCAGCTCTGGTGCATCTTAATACATGTCTGTATAAAACATTGGTATCCCTTTTCCATGTTATCTCATACATATGTTCATAAATTCTTTGTTTGAGTCATTTCTGTCTTCCCTATGTAGTATGCCCAGCAGAAGGTGCAGTATGCAATATATACCACACCCTTTGTTGAGCAATTGTGATGTTCACATGTCCATAGTTTATAATGTATAGCTGGCAAACACAGTTCACTGGTATTACCTATAAATGGACACGGGGGGCATCTACCACATTTGAATGTCCCCCCAGTTGCTAACTCTTTCTTCAATCTTTTAGGTTGTCCTTTTTCAAAAATTTCTTTCAAGTTCAAATTCCTCTTAAAACTAAACTTTAATGTTTTTTCAAAAACCTTCAGCTTTTTTGGCATGCTCTTAAACAGTTCCCAGTACTTGTTTATAATTTTCTAGATTGTTTTAGTACCCTTGTAGTATGTTAACACTAAATACGTTGTTTTGCCTTCCGTGTTCCTTTCTATATTTTTGTTTGTGTTCTCCCTCTTGTTCTCTATATTTCCTTCCACTTGTATATTCAGTAGGGGTAGATATCTGGTTTCCCAACCTGTTAGCACTTCCATTTTGATGGTTCTAACCAAAGGGTCAGGGTATCCCCTATCACAAAATAACTTCTCAATAAATTCCAACTTGTTGATTAAATCTTCCTTATTGGATGTTATCTGGGCTGCCCTTATCATCTGTCCTTTTACTATATTTTTCTTTTGTATCAATGGATGATTACTTTCATAGTGGAGGCAAGAGTTTGAGAAACACTCTTTCCTATAAACCTGGGATACATATTTCCTATTTATTGTATCTTTTTTGATACTTACATCCAAATAATGAATTTCCTGTGTGAATTTCAAAACTCCTGTGGTATTGTTAACATGATTAACAAAGGGGGTAATAAGCTCGTAAGGACATTGCCAAACTATAAATATATCATCCAAAAATCTGTAATATGTTCTAATATGTTCCTTAAATACTGAGCCAAATACAATTTTTTTTCCCAGTATAACATTACTATATCGGCAAAGATTGGTGTGCATAATGCACCCATAGCCACACCATCAAGTTGATGGTAATATTCCCCCTGAAAATAGATGAAATTGTTTTTTAATACCAATTCCATAATCTCAAGTACTAATCTAAAGTCGTAGGCATTCAAAAAACCAAATTCCACCACCATTTCTTCAAACCATTTAAGTCCCAATTCATGTGGAATGACAAAAAATAAATCTTTTGCATCTATTGTTACAGAGTAAAACTCAACATTGAACTCCAGTTGCCAGATTTTGGATAAAAAATGCCAGGAGTCTATCAAAATGTGTGGGTGCATGCCATAAAAGGCCTTCAATTTGTTATCCACGTACATTGCCAATGGTTGAGTCTTAGAACCTGCTGATGTAACTGTTGGTCTCAAAGGAGGTACCTTGGGGATATGGAAAATTCCTGGGATGTATGGTTTCTGAACCTGAAAAAATTCAAATAGTTGTTTACTAATACAACCCTGGATCAAGTTGTCCTCCAAAATCATATCTATCTTTCTGTATACCATGTTCACCTCATTACGTGACACTTGTGCATACCTTCCCCCTGAGTTCAGTATCTGCAACATTTTGCCCGAATAATTCCAGATCTCAATAATGACCCCCCCCGTCCGGTTTCATAATTCTGATGGTCTTGTTTTCCATTAATTCTTGTAGGACCTGTTTTTCTTTTCTTGTTAAATTGTGTGAGTATTCCCTCTGTGTTTTGAACATGTTTTTGATTTCGTTAACCACTAATGTTTCAAAATTATTTAGTTCACAATGTGTAGGTGGGTTTCAAGTACTTCTTCTAGTCAGTTCTACACTGTTGTTTTTGAATTAAATTCCTGACATATTAATTCTAAATTTAATTTTCTTGTAAACAATTTGATGTTCTATTATAATATCGGCTATATCGCCTTTTCTTTTTGGAATAAAGGTAAAGCCTTTTTTAAATAGGCTAAAATGTCCCTCAGTGTTGTCAATTTCTGCATAGTTAAAAAAAGAAAATTTTCTTTGGTGAATACAACACGTTTTCTCTGAATTTGGTCACTTGCACCCAAATTATACACATCCGTGGGTGCCTGTTGGGGTAACATTAACCCTTCAAATCCCTCTGGGTTTGTTGTAGTAGTTCTGTTACCCTTGGTGTTGTACTGCCCATCTCTGTCTCTCTCTCTCTGATAGGGTAAAGTTAGCTCTTCTGGTTTCCCCAGGGTCTGTTGTACTATCTCCGTCTCCCCTGAAGTTGTGTTCTCTGTCTCCCTATTACTTGTGCATATGTAGGTCATGTGTTGAGGCTTCTGATCCTTTGGGATCTCCTTGTGGAAAAAATTCCCCAAAGGGCCCCTCCCTTGTCTTTCATTCCCATCATATTCTTTGACGTTTGAGCCATTGTTTCTACTTTCACCGATGTTGTCATAACTCTTGTATCCGTCCCTCACATTGTAATGGCCCCTTTCACCTCCATCCCATTTTCTAAATACCACTGTGTATGCATTCCCTTCAGAATAATCTTTGCTATCTCTCTCCAAATTCCATATCTTCCATTTGTAATTTTTGTTAATAATATTGTCAATGTCTTTAAATATTAACAAGTATCTCCGTTTATGTTTGTAAATCGTAAATAGTAAATCTGAATGAATTTTTCTATTTCAAGCATCAATTTCTTCTTGCAGTTCAACTATTATTCTTAATTATAGCTCTCATAACAGCAATACTACATTCATTTAATATATTAACAATCTCATGAAAAAAATCCGACCCAACTGTCGTATTGTTAGGAAACCTGTTTAACCTTAAACCTTTAGGAACACGTTTCCTTTAGATACATTCATTCAAAAACCAATTGTCTGTAAGTAAAATTTAGAATTTTAACCTTTTTTCTTTTCATTTATTGCACGTACCTCCAAATGAGGCATGTAAGTCTGTGTTTCCTTCCTGAGTAGTCTCTGTCCTCGGAATGGTCTGTTTCAACCATTCCTGTAAGTCCAGATTGATATAATTTTCCATTCCCTTGTAATGGTGGTTTACATCAGTCCACACTGTCAGTTTAGAAGTTAATGGTCGATCGCTGCCATTGTAATTGTAACCACACTCAACGCTCTATTGCACTGCCTGTCTCTCATCATTTTCTTCCTGGGTTGCGGAAATCTCTTTTTGCTTCCATTGGAAACATGGAATGGGTGTGTCTGGGTCTGTCTCATTGTTTTCAGGCTGGGAAAACATTTGCACCAGCCTAGTAAGCTCTCCAATCAGCGTAGTACCTCTTCTCCCTGACTGGGACGAAGCTCGGATACCCGGTGCTGCCATTCCAAACTCACAACCAGTAATCTAAAAAAAAGAATTGCTGTTGAAATAAATGACTGGTAAACACAAAAATATCTCCATCCAAAAGCACACTGTCCCAATGAAGGCAATCCCAAAGGAGCTAGTTCACTGACCAAGATGAAAATAAGTCCAAGTAAGCCAGATGGTGCATAAAATCATGACCAGCTTTATTCACAACACAAAAAGATTTAGTGCTTTCGTATCCAACACAGGAAACTTCATCAGAATCTGATTACAGCACATTGTATCCCACCTTTTATAGCATCCACCCAATTTACATTGGTTAATACAAATTAACAAAAGTTTTTTTTTTACATAAAATGTTTAACTGAAAAATGTTTAGTTAAAAAACATTCATAAAAACATGCCTAAAATTGTATTTGTCTGTTTAAATAAATATATCGTCCCACCACACCTGTATGTTAATTTATTAGTATATTAATTTGTAAATTTATGCCCCTGTCTCTTGTGTATCTAAGTCCTACCTAATATCATAAAATGTTTGTTTTTAATTTTAATGCAGGGACGAGGGAAACATGATTGTTCAATCCAAGGTACACACATGCATCAAGGCGTAGCTGCCATACCAGCTCCCTAAATTCCAGCCTTGTTTCTCAATCCTCACCCCGTCTTGCATTTTGACCTTTTCCTCAACCCAGAATTTAAATCAGCTCTGGAGCATCTTAATACATGTCTGTATAAAGCATTGGTATCCCTTTTCCATGTTATCTCATACATATATTCATAAATTCTTTGTTTAAGAGTCAGTTTTGTCTTCTCTATGTAGTATGCCCAGCAGAAGGTGCAGTATGCAATATATACCACACCCTTTGTTGAGCAATTGTAAGGTTCATATGTCCATAGACTATAATGTATAGCTGGCAACCACAGTTCACTGGTATTAGCTATAAAGGGACACTGGAGCATCTATCACATTTAAATGTCCCCCCGGTTGCTAACTCTTTCTTCAATCTTTTAGCTTGCCCTTTTTCAAAAATTTCTTTTAAGTTAAATTTTTTTATTTATTTAACATTTGTTGACCGGGAAAGTCCAACTAGGTTCCACAGATCCTGTTTTCAGCAGAGGCCCAGGGAGAAATGCTCCAGAAGCATGTCTTTAGAATGTGGGAGGAAACCCATGCAAATGCAGGGAGAACATGCAAACTCCACACAGAAGGCACCCCAGCTGAGAATCTAACTGGAAAACCTCTTGCTGTGTGGCGACAGTGTTAACCGCTGCACCACTGCGCCACCCAGCCAAATTTCTCCTAAAATTAAACTTTAATGTTTTTTTAAAAACCTAAACTTATTTGACATGCTTTTAAACATTCCCAGTACTTGTTTATAATTTTCTGGATTGTTCTAGTATCTTTGTTGTATGTTAACATTAAATACATTGTTTTGCCTTCCGTGTTCCTTTCTATATTTTTGTTTGTGTTCTCCCTCTTGTTCTATATTTTTCCTTCCACTTGTATATTCAATAGGGGTAGATATCTGGTTCCCCAACCCGTTAGCACCTCCATTTTGATGGTTCTAACCAAAGGGTCAGGGTATCCCCTACCGCAAAATAACTTGTCAATAAATTCCAACTCATTGATTAAATCTTCCTTATTGGATGTCATCTGGGCTGCCCTTATCATCTATCTGTCCTTTTACTATGTTTTTCTTTTGTATCAATGGATGATTACTTTCATAGTGGAGGTAAGAGTTTGAGGAAACACTCTTTCCTATAAACTTGTGATACATATTTCCTATTTATTGTATCTTTTTTGATACTTACATCCAAATAATGAACTTCTTTATCTTGAGTTTCGTGTGTGAATTTCAAAAATCCTGTAGTATTGTTAACATGGTTAATAAAGGGGGTAATAAGCTCGTAAGTACCTTGCCAAACTATAAATATATCATCCAAAAATCTGCAATATGTTCTAATATGTTCCTTAAATACTGACCCAAATACAATTTTTTTTCCCAGTATAAGATTACTATATTGGCAAAGATTGGTGCTCATGATGCTCCCATAGCCACACCATCATGTCTTTGTAACATGGGAGGAAGCCAGAGTACCTGGAGAAAACCCACACGAATGCAAGGAGGACATGAAGACTCCACAGAAAATGCACTTCATCAGAGAATCTAACTGGAGAACCTCTTGCTGTGAGGCGACAATGCACCACTGCGCTGTCCAATGAAGTTAGTATCCAAATTTAAGGATAACCATATATCATTCTTTAACTTCATCAGATGATTCAGAAATAATACAAAGCAATGCTCTGATTTAATTTATAATAACGTTACCCACCCAAAGATATTGCTAATATACTTGCAGATACATTTATTGCAAAAATCACCCCAGAAACAGTTACTGAAGTTCCACAACTTCCCAAATAGGTTTATAGGTTAGTACTAAGCTAACTGCCCTTGCAAGCCTAGCCAATTATCCCTTGTGAGACTCAAATGCTGCACCTTGTGTTTGTAAGGCAAACACCTTCACCATTAGGCCACCCTCCCAACATCCATTCCACCCCCAAGATTATTACTGAACATGTCTCAGATGCACTCTGTAAAGTTAAAAATACCACCTCTTTGGGCCCAGTGTACATGGTTGCTTAATCAATGGTGCCAGATATGTCCTCTCTGACCCCCCCCCAAAAGCTTTCAGATTAAGCACAGGCATAATGTATGTTTCTGAGGTATGGAAATTTGCTGTCATTATGCCATTCCATAAAAGAGATTTCACTTCAAATTCATCAGCCTAACAAGCCTAATTTGCTAAGCCACGCAACATATTATATCTTGTTTCATAGGCTCTGCTATAAAAACCGTATTGCTTTAGATTCCCAACAATATGGTTTTGTCAAAAGAATGTTATGTATACTTAATGTAGTAAACATCTTCGAGAAAGTCACTAAAGCTTTAGATAGTAGCCATGCAGTTTATACAGTGTACCTGGATCTTGGCAAGACCTTTTACACTATTCCCAGTGATGGAATTATTAACAAGTTTAAAGGCCTAGTTGTAGACTATTATGCTATAAAATGGATAACAAAATGACTGACAGCCCTTACAGTTAAAGTAGTCGGTGCCACCTCAGAAAGCAAAACAGTAGCTGGTATCATTCTTCAGGGCTCAGTATTAGGACCCCTTATGTCTGTCATCTACTTTTCTGGTATCCATATCACTAATCCAGATATATGGCTAACTAAATTTGGGTGTTGTCATTCACTTAGCATTTGAATCTGTGTTTCTTCAGCAAGGGCTAAACCATGCAAATCAGAGCTATATTAGAAATGGACTTAAATTAAATGAAAAGAAATACAGCATTGTCACCTTTGATAAATGGATATCAGCAGCAGCTTACAGTGAAGACACCACCCACTGCGGACTGATAGTTGTCAAGAGAGCTTGTTATGTTCATAGACAACTCCTTATCCTTTGACCACCACATAGCAACAGTAGTCAGGCATTCTTTCTATCTAGCCCACTTAATAACTAAAAGTATTTCATTCAGGTCAAAAGAAGTTACTATTTCTCTTTTCTCCGCTCTGATCATACCAGTTATAAAAATGTAATGTCCCTTTTAGTATGTATCTATCAAAACACATGCAGCTAAAAGGATTCCAGAGATTCCTAACTAAAAAGATCACCAAAGACCCTCAGCTACTAAGACAGACTTGAAGCTCTCTCCCTGTACCCTGTCTCTTACAGACTCCTGTGTGAAGATTTATGTCTAGCATTCAGTGGTATTAAAGACTGAATTCTCCTTCATCTCCTGCACCTTCACAAAACAAATGGTTCCATAAATGGTTGAACCAATGATTTAAATCTTCATCAACAAATAAATAAGACATGCTGGGGCACATATTTATTACTATTTCCTCTGTTTCTGGAATAATCTTCCTTTCCATACTGAAGGGAGTGATACCCTCACTTCCTTTAAGACAAATCTTGGAACTGGATAGGTCCCCATAAATTCATCCTATGCTTTATTTGTTTTTTTTTCCTTCTGCAGGCAAGAGATACCATGTGATGGTGGATAAGTGATTATCATCCATGCACTGACTCTACTTTGTAAAATCTATAAATCTCTGTGAATCTTATGCAAATGGGCCTGTTTGTTGCCTACCATTAATCTCTTGTATCACCAGCAGAGGTATCACTGGAAAGCTGAGAATACATTGCCATTTATAAACTAGTGCTGGGAATCCCTAACTCTCCAGAGAGTTATTGACTGGCAGAAAAAAAAGGCACTGAGATAGAAGCACATGCACTGTTGTGTACCAGTATGTCAGCAGGTGTTCCTGTGCTTGTTAAGAATATGGCAGCTCCATGAAGCTGCACATCTCCTAAGCAGGAGCACCAGGAAATCAGTGTTAGATTTTACTCCCTAACACTGGAGGTGAAGTGCAGATATTGAAAAGGTCATCACAGTTCATAGGTGTATACTAGGCTAATGGCCCAGGGGCATAAGCACCTCCATTTGGTTGGAAAGTGAATCTTGAGTTTGACACTTAATCACATCCAAACACAAGTGCTAACATCTGTGGCTGTCACTGATAGTTGAGTATGCTTGTACTAATGCTGCTTGGGGAAACTCTGTAACGTAAGAATTAACCACAGACCACACACAGTGTTTTCCTAATTTAATTGTAGAGTCCGTTGGTATATCCTGAGCAACAGATGTGCTGTATATAGTGTTCAATGAAAAGTTCCATATTAGGCCCCAAAACATGAGACTTGTGGCAAATTGAATTAAAAAAAAAACAACGAACAACAAAAATAATAAAATGAGTGTCATTTATTCATAGAAACTGCATTTCAGTGTTATCATACAGGAGAAGAAGACAGGTGTTTTGGCATGGTTCCTGTACAACAAACAATTAGTAAATGTGATTAGAAGTACTCGGATAAATTCAGACCATTATCTAAATTACATCTGTTCATTTTCTCAGGCAACATGTCTTATTTAAAATTATGCTTATGACCAAGTCTAGTTTTTCACTTTGTGTCATACCCATAAGATAAATTTTCCACTCTTGCAATTAAGAATTTTTTTTGATCTGGTTAGTATCTGAGAAGTGAACTACAACTAATAAATGAAGTCCATGGTAACAAAAGTAGTAGTGTAAAGTTCAGTTATGGGAGTAGACCTTTTCAGAGTTGATATATATATCACAGAGGAAGTACACAAAAAAATATGAGTCCTTACAAATAACACAAACATCTGGATATGGTTTGATTTACAAGGCATCATGGAAGTAGTAAGCAGCGTCAGACGAGTGATCATACCTATGAGAAGTTTAGATGGAACACACTTGAAGCAAATTTTAATTAGTGGTAGTAATTTTTTTTTGTTCCCCTTCTGCTTCCTTGTTTCCAGCTACCCCAGTGACCCTGTCCATTACCAGGTCTACCAGCCTCCGCTATTGCCCTAGGACTATCTTTGTTCTAATGCTGGGGGCAGCATGGAACCTAAAAGTTCCCTGAGGAGGGGTGTGTGTGCCACTGACTGCTTCTACCAGGGTCATTTTCATTTATGACCTACCCCTTGGTATCTCTCCCTGCATTCACCAGTTACAGCCAAGGACTACTTCCCTCTATGAACTATGCCTCCCTGCAGGTAACATCTAGACAAACTGACTTCCCCTTGAGATGGGTAAGCTCATTCCTCCCTATGAGCACTTCAGATGTGAAAGTAACTATTCAAACCTGGTTTGCCTGGGCTGTAGTTTGAACACTAGCCCTCTACACAGCAGCACTGGCCTGGAGGTAATAATTGATGACTGTATTGGGGAAAATACACAGAAAATAAATAAGCCTGTCTGTAATCCCTGAAAAATCCCTTGGCTTTTTTCATTCCAGAGAATGTCTGAGAGGGTAATGCAATAAAGGGCAGTAAACATTTTGGGGAAAAAAAAAAAAACACAACAATTGTGTTCACAGTAGGCAGAGATCATGCGCTCCAGTTTTGTAGAAGTCTTGTAAATAATTTAATCAGCATAAACAACAGATACAGTGGCTTAGGTACAAAACCATTTAAATGTTAGGCGATAGCTCATTTTGGTGAGTGGATTGTAGCTTGCAGAAAATAAAATAACATACGATGTGTCACATTAATCAGTCCTAGAGGTGGTTCCGCTTAATGCCTTCATTAGTGGTATTGCAGGAGGACTGAAAGTGAATGTGTACCTCTTTTGTAGATGACATCATTATCTGCAACAAAGTGTACACTCCAGAAAAGTTAGAAAATAAGAGACCTGAGTAAACTGGAAGAGTAATCCAAAAGTGTGATAGATCTGATTACATGAGAATAGTGAAAAAAATCTTTAATTTGGAATGCAAAATGACAAATGAGAGGCACCAACCACATGAGCAGAATTGATAACCAAAGCAAAACTTTTAAAACCAACATGGATATTTTCAGGAAGCTAGGAGAGCAGCCATTTTTTGTTTCTAAGACTGGTAATAATATTAAGACTTTATTGGAAAGACCTCCACTTCTTCAGGATGAGACCAAAAGGGAAAAAAAAGGATACTACCACATGTGGGAGTTGTGCTTATTTTATTTATATTTTGGAAGGGGACTGTATTTTCTTAGACAATATATTGAAGGACAATGTCCAGCTACGTTGAGGTAATTACAACACAAGCAAAGTGGTATATCTGGACAAGGGTCTCATGTCTTGCCTTTTATATTGAAAAGACTGAACTGGCTCTCAAAGTAGAATCTATGAGCATTTGTATGACATATGAACAAAATATTTGAACAAAATGCTTTATACAAACACTCCCTGCCATTCAAACAGTTGAATAAGTTCACTTTTGGGATTCTGGACACAGTCATGCCCAACCTGAGGAGTGGTCCTGAGAAACCTGTTTGGAGTACCCGGAATTTTATTGGCAAACTAGACTAGACACACGACCCAGGCATTAATCAATATATCTCCATTTACCCTATCCTAAAGCTTATGGCGGTCAAGTTTTAAGTCAATTTATTGGGTTCATCATGTCTTAATTGATCTATTTTTTATTATATTGTTATATTTTTAAAACTTTTTAAATTGTTAGATATATATTTTATGCTTACTGCATTTGATTTTTATTGCACTGATGTTGTTACACAGTTTTATTGGTGCTGGTAAATCTTGGTATGAAGTTTAGTGTTGTATATATTTTCTGCTATTCCAGAGTATGGGGAGTCTCTGGGTCAGGAACCTATCCCTCCAGCATGTTTTGTTCACTGTGATGACAAGGTTTAGATCCGTGGAGCGTGTGGCTCTGAGGGATTGGGATTTCTTTAAATGGAGCATGTCCAACAGCTCAGGATTTGACATGGCCTTGTATGTTAAGCAGAAATCGCCTCTGAGTAGACAATATGCCACAGAGTATAGCTGGAGTTTTTTAGATGGTCAGCATAGGGCATCTGCTTTAGGCCTGTGATTCTTTTAGTGAGGTATTTCTGTGGCCTTTCCAGCTGTTGCAGATGTCTTGTGTGGTACATACCAAACTGGGCGTTATACTCTATAATGGGTCTAATGAGGGATGAGTACAGTGGGACAATGACCTCCTTTTTTCTGGATGAAAAGCCCTTAGTGATGAGGTGTGCCACATAGAAGGATTTCCTGACTGTTGTGGCAATGTGGTTATCGAAGGTGAGACCACTGTCCACTTGTATCCCTAAGTCTCTCATCACACTTTTGGTATTTAGTGTACTGCCACTTATGTGGTAATTCATGGGTACATGTTTTTCCCCAAAGGGGATAACTATACATTTCTTGGCATTAAGCTTGAGCCCATGGCTCTGGCACCAAGCATCTGTTTCTGTAAGGCCCTTTTGTAGAATATCCATATCATTTGGGGATTTGATAATGGCTCCCCATTTCCAGTCATCTGCGAACTTTGATAGCCAGAGTCCCTTAGTGTTGGCCTGTACTTCAGAGAAGTAGATGCCAAACAAGAGCGGTCCCAGGACTGAACCCTGAGGTACTCCATTTGTCACTTGTCTGGAGCTGGATTTGGAGTCGGCTACTTTTACAGTCTGGGTTCTGTCAGTAAGCCAGTTGGCAACCCATCAAGTGACATAGGGATTTATGCCCAGCTTAGTAAGTTTATCTATGATTCCAGTGTGGGGGATGGTGTTGAAGGCCTTGGTGAGGTCCAGATAGGCTGTGTGGACTGCCTTACCCTCATCCACAGCTCTGGAGACTGATTTGAAGAAGTCAGTCAGGTTCAGGAGACAAGATTGGCCCTTCACAAACACAAACTGGGTGGGGTCCAGTGTTTGAAGGTTGCCAGTGTCTTTGTTTATAAGTTCCATGATAATGCGTTCCATGCTCATCAGACTGATGGGATGTAGGTCCCGGGATCCAAGGTGGATCCCCCCTTGTGGAGTGGGATAACTGTAGCTGTGCACCACTCAGTGGGCCTGAAGCCTGAGGTGAGGCTATGATTAAACATGAGACCTATGTGAGGTGCCAGTTCATTTTGTCAGTGCATTGTTGTTTTGGTTATTGTAATGTGAAATACTGAACATTGAAGTGGGAATTCATGCAGCAATAAAATGACATGGGATAATATTAGGAATGCCCTTAATTCAGTCATACAATATGCTGAAGCTGTGAGGTTAGAACATCAGTGGTAGGTTATATATTGACTGTGTTATGAGAAAAAAATGGCGGTACTGATGCCATTGGAAGGTCAATGGTGATACCACTTTTGGATTATTTTGTTCAGTTCTGGAGGGCTCAACTCTGTAAGAATAAATCAGGGTTGAGCCAGTTCACTTCATACTTGAAAGGAGAGCCTGGAAATATTGATTTATTAAACTCTGGAATTAGAGACCCAGTTTTCTACACCTCTTACCAACAAAACTATTGGAAAAGCCATAATACATCTGCTTAAGAAATATTTATAGCCATGAACCTGTCTGCAAGGAGCAGCAAAGTTTTTGGTCAGGCCCACAGCATGCTTACTACACTATTGACAGATGTGGTTCATGCAAGTATATCTGTTGAGAACCTTTTCAGACAAATCTTTATGAATTTTGAAAAAGCTCTTTGACTCTGTTTCCAACAGATGACTTCTAGCTGAAATTAGAAAATGTGGAAAACTGCTTGCCAATATTGACTATTTAACCAACTATCTAAATATGAGTAATGTGATGATATGAGGTAGTGCCATCTGTGCTAGGGAGAATAGGGCAATGCATGTGTAACATATGCCGGCATAGCTAGCTGGAGTTTTGTAAATAATTTTATGTCATTTGACTATTTCACTGATTTGTACAGATGCTTGTGTTAAAAATGTATTTGTAAAGTTGCTTGTGTTAAAAATGCAACAACAGTGTGTCCTGCTGGACAGAAAAGAGATATACATGTATGTTGGACAGTATTATTATAACTGAATAAATGTATATGTTTTAACATAGAATTTTGGAAGGGAAGAGGTTAATCTCAGTCCAGCTAATTTTGAGAAATAAGTTGAAAATTAAATGGGTTGATTTAGGCCATAAAGAGTTTATCTTACAGGTCTGATTTTAGCCAAAGACAAAAATGTCTGGGAAAACCAGGACTAGGAATCTTGCTGTATTATCCTTAGGGGTGAACTAATTGCAACCCTGGAAGGGTGACATTTTTGAAATAGTTTTATAGCTTTCAGATGCTGCAACATATCTTTGCAAAGCTCTGGGTGTGTATTGTACCAGAGTCATGTGACCAGATGTGATGTCATTCTATAACCAGCACTGAAATGATTTTTTAGATATTAGTGAGAGATATTCAGAAACTCTTGCAGTAGCTCTTTGTTTTTTAGGAACATGACAGGAAAGATCTCTCACAGATATCTCACACAACCTCACAACTCATCTTGGCTTGCCATAGTAAGTAACTCAAAACTCATCATCTTACCTTGCTGTAGTAAGTAAATTAACTAGGGAACAGTAATTCTTTAGTCAGTCAGGAAATATAGTGAGATTAGTTAAGTATTGTTTTTCTGCATCTGTGTGAATCTATTCAACTGTTTTTTCTATATCTCATGTGATTGAAACTCTAGTGTTTATGTAACTAGATATTCAGTATTCTCATGTTTTCTATTTTATTATTTTATTATTAAATATTTCTATACCTTTCATTTTGGCTGGTTTTTTCGTGAATACTTTTAACATCTTAAGAGTACTTATGCTTACTTTAGTGACACTGTGGCCACTCCTGAAAGCCTTGCTGTATTGGTCAAACACTACCATTTGTATTAGTATTAATTTTACTCGGTATAATTGGGTACCCTTGTAATAACTTTAGAGTAGCTGACTGGTGGCAGCATAATTACCCTATAGTCTAGGCAGAGGGGGCACAGCTGGTAAATCTTTGCCAGCCTTTCCCAGGTGTGTGTGTGTGTGTGTGTGTGTGTGTGTGTGTGTGTGTGTGTGTGTGTGTGTGTGAAAATCAAATATTCACAAGTGTCTATCAGCTACTTGGAATAGGGACACAGAGCTTCAAACAAAGTGGTCAGTGTGGAGTCTTGTTTGGGTCCTGGAGAGAGAGAGAGAGAGAGAGAGAGAGAGAGAGAGAGAGAGAGAGAGAGAGTCCAGCCCCACATCTGGAGTGTGCTCCCTGTGTGCTGTTAAGGGAAATTGTGCTTGGTGCAGAGAGCTGCCTATGAAAATACCATGTGTATTCATTTATGTTCCTAGTGGCTGTTTCTCACTGGTGCCAGTGGTGAGGATTGAAGCTCATTGATTACTGGCCTGGAGTAGGAAATATAGTGAGATTAGTTAAGTATTGTTTTTCTGCACCTGTGTGAATCTATTCAACTGTTTTTTCTATATCTCATGTGATTGAAACTCTAGTGTTTATGTAACTAGATATTCAGTATTCTCATGTTTTCAAAAGCAATTTCAGGTTCTAGCCAGCATTCAATCTTCTTCCCCTGGCCAAACACCACAAATAATTGCCTTAAGGCTAATTCATGTGCTGCAGCAGCTTCCAGTCTTCATCTACTCCATCCCACAGAATGGTGTCAACTCAAAGCAATGCTCTAGACAGATGATTTTGTACTGGTCAGAAATGACAACTCTGTAAAGACAGAACTTGGCAGTCTGTCCAGACCCTTAGCTATACCTTTGTTATTGATCTAGCCACTGCTCACTCCTACATATTCTGCAGCTGATTTTGGGAAGACGAAATGCATTTTATTTGGCACCCCATTTTAAAGCTACAGACTGCACCTTTCTTGATCATACATTACCCCCAGCAGAGCCAACTGAAATTTTGGAATAATTAAAATATGTAGAACTTTGGCTGTATCCCTTCTTGACCTTAAATATCCATCTGAATAGCCTTTAACTGAACTTCAATAGTTAAGTAAAAGAAGCATACAGTATTTACCTACTACTCAATGCCAGGATTGCAGTTGGCCAGGGAGTGCTAATAGAATCCATGGAATATTAACTTTTTGTAGTGCCTTGAAACTCAAACTATGACACAAATAGATGTCACTTTATTCTAAGATGTATTTGTAGGTGTGCTTGTTTATTTTTGTCTGCATTTTTTATCAGGATACTCTAACTGAAGGGATAGCTTTAATTTAATACTTAGCACCTCTGTCTCTGGAACATCCTTCCTTTACAAGTACAGCTGAGAGTTGTAATTATTTCCTTTAAGACAAACCTTAAAGATTGGATGGGTGCCCATAAATTCATACTGGTCTGGCTTGTTTTGGCCTCCTGGAGGCAGGTGATACCTTATGAGATTGGGTATTGGCAAGGTGTTTATGATTCATTGACTAAATCTGTTTTGCAATTTCTCGGAATCTATGCATGTATGAAAAAAAATCCAGTCACAGTGGAATCCGTAAACTGAGTAGCTATGTACAATCAAGCAAAAATATTAAAGATGCTCAAGTAAAACTATATACACAAAATAATGAATGCAGAAAGAATAAAGCTGTAGTGAAAAAAGAGAATTATGAATCATATGAATGTTGTTGTTATGGATTTATGTTACTTTTTACAGAATACAATGCAGAATCATATAAGCATACTCTTCAAATGTCCCTGATTTCAAAGAAAGTTCCTGATTTTTTTCTCTTATTTTTGTTCTGGCCCTTATAAAAGTTTTGATCTTCTTGTAAACTGCTAATGATTGCAGTCACTCAATAACTCCATCCATTAGAGTTTTATACTTCTTATTGTTGAAAAGAAATGCTCATTGATGCAGCATGTATTGTTCTATTAACCTTTTAAGTGAATCAGAGTAATATTTAGAAATTGTCCCTGATTTTTGGCTTTTGTCCTCCCACTATTTTTGCTTTGTTCAGAATTTTATAGCAAATAAGTTGAAATGTATGTATATAAGTATTGTTGTCATGTATCTATGCTACTGTTTACAGAATGTACACAATGTATATCTTTTTAGTTTTCAAAAGTAGAAAAATGTAGGGGGTCAGTAGGAGAAAAACAACAATATGAAACTGATGTTTTGGTGTAGAGGTTTTGATGATGTTATGATAATAGTGCAACGTAAGAAGAAGATAATAGGTAGAGAGAATCAAAGTGATTATGAATGACAGTGTCTTGGGAAGTATATACCCAATATGAAATGAATGCAGACAGCACTGAGTACAGAAATGCACTTAAACTGGAGTTCTTCAAAAGCCCCACGTTCACTGTCGAACACTGATTTTGGTCTGGATTATATTAATTAAGGGGGTAAAGGGAACATAGGCTTCTACAAAGGGGTGTGGATAGTGTTCCATCTAAACTGTCACTCATTCATGTGTTGAAGCATCTGAGCGAAGATTAAATCTGAAAAAAATGTGTTTTTGCTAGTTGCAGTTACTTACTGGCTTCTGCAAGATTTACCTTAGAAAGCTGTCTTCCCTTGGGGGAGGGTGGGACAAAACAAAAGAAGAGAGCCTTTAAATCTAGTCTGTGCTGTTTGTTGGATGTAATGGATCATGCAGTTAGCATCTTATTAATTTTAATGTGGTACTACTGCATACCACTGTAGCCAGTGTGTCCAGGAGTGAAACTGGTGAGCATGATTTCAGATGCCTCATTAATGCATCAGATATAAGATTATATATCTCAGATAGGAGTATTCCAAGGATACATAGGTTACTGGATCCTAGTATGGCCAATGTAAAAAAAAAACAGTCCCAACTGATAGTGGTAAAAAATCGGCCAAAAGAACAGCCACTAAAGAGCACTTGTCAGGAAATACAGGAAGAAACAAACTCCAAGAAATAGTGTTCACAAACTTTATTTTCTGCTTTCTTCCCCAAAGGACTTCATCAGAATGAATTTACTAATTCCAACCTTACCATTTAAACCTTGTCTTATCCAATCAAAAATCCTTTTGATCACCCAATTAAATCCATAATTAGATACATTAAAAAAAATAAATAAAACAATACAACTGTAAATAGCAAATAAAAATATTAAATATATTTCTAGGTTTAATGTTTTGTCTTAAATAAACACTTTATATTAGTAACATCATTAAGACCAGGTGGCTTATCAGTCTCTACCTTAAGCTGCCATAGAGCATCTCTTTGTTTCAATCTATTTTTAAAATTACCCCCTCTCATATCTGTGAAAACATGCTCAATAACGTAAAAAGAAATTTCTTAAATGTAAGGCAGATCTGTGAATGTTTATAAAGTGCATTATTCTCATTTTTGATTTTATTGTGTAAAGATGCTCCTTTACTTTAGCTTCTAGACTTCTAGTTGTTGTGCCTATATAATAGGCATTATAACCAGAGCATGTACTTGCATTAACTACTCTTTTTGTTTTACAAGTAAAACCCCCCAGGATGAGGATAGTATAATTTAAATTACTTAGACATAAAAAGGTCCCTTTTTTTAGAATGGCCAATGTGCTTGAGAGTGAAATTGGTAGGCATGATTTAAGATGTCTCAGTGATGCAGCAGATATAAAACTTCTAATCCAAAAAAGGAACATCTCTTGTGATGTACAGACTCTGCTATTTCCAGAGGCTTCTCAAATCAAATATCAATTTATAGACAGTTTTCAGATTTTCATCAACTGATTTACCAAAATGTGATAAATCAGGTTTCCTTACTTTAAGGTAAAGTATAAAATTGCACTTTGTTCTAATAGTTCTTAGGGTGTTGATGAGGAACCCTATCAGATGATAGAAACTTCATTTGACTGAATCCCATTTGACTGAGACCATAAGACTGAAATTTCAAAATACTGAAAAATCACTTGACTGAAACCCATAATACTGAAATCTTACAATGCTAAATTTCAACATACTGAATTGAAAAGTGGACGATATAAAACCAGAATAGGTGGGGGGTTAAGACCCTCACATCTCCCAATGTGGGGGACTGTATCCCCCACACCCCCTAACTATCTATACTAACTCCAGGATCAGACTACAATGGGGAAAAGGTATATCCTTATAGGGAAAAAGGAGGCCACAACAAAGATGGTGTTGAGATGAAAGTGTATGTCAGGATAAGTGAGATTAGATAAGTCTAAATGATTTTACTGTCAAAATGAGAAGAAGAAGGGGCATATAATACAGCACAGTAATGTTTATATTTTCAAATGGCTACAAATAATTATTCAACTCACTTCTTAAAACAAGAGAGGGAAATAAAAAGAGAGAGAAATGATAGAAAAAGAAAAATAAGACTCCCTACTGAAATGTTGGCACTTGATATGCTGTCTGCCAACAAGCCAAAAAAAAAAAAAACAAACACTGAAAACCAGGAAAAGAACTAATCTTCAAGATTGTTATTCTCCTTTAATCATCTTTTTTTGCAGAGGGGCAAGCTTCCCCATATATATATATATATATATATATATATATATATATATATATGTGTGTATCTATACCAATTTTGAGATCATCATGCCTTGGAAAAAAGGGAGTATTATGAGAAATGGACATCTCAAACTTAACATTTGTAAGTATGTTCTTAAAAGAACTTGAAACACTACTAAGACAAACTGTTTAATACAGAAACAAAGCTTTCAGGTTCGAATAACCCTTCATCAGTGTATAAAAGACGTAACAGTCCACTTATATACTAATCACACACAGCCTACTAATTAATCAATTAACAACCAATTAAAATCTTAAAGTGCAGAAGTATTAATGCAGACATGTTTGCTTAAATCTCAATACAGGTTTCAAAGGCACTGTTTGATTTAAAGCAGGTAGTTCATCAGCATTCATTCTTAAAATCCATTCATATTCCCTAATTTCCAATTTATTATTGATGTCACCCCTTCTCAAATTTTTAGCAATTTTGTCTATAACCCTAAATGTAAAGGTATGGCCATTTCCGGGTACCTGTCAAATCTTCGAATGCTCAAAATTTTGAATGTTACATGGTTGAGACCAAACGTTCGAAATTTTGAGTGCTTGAAGATAGACTTTCAATGGCACTGTACAGTGGCAGATAGGGAGAATTTCCCTTTTCTGCACTGAAGTGCAGTCTCGGAGTTGGTATATTTAAGAAGGGGGGGTGTGGGGGTTGCAGGGGGACTTGCCCCCCTGCCTACACAGTTAAAGTGTTTTTTTCTGTGTTTTTTTTTTTTTTTCTTATGTTCGAACAACCAAATGTTGAACATTTGGTCTCGACCATGTAATGTTCGACATTTTGGATGTTCGAACATTTAACATAGACCTGCCATTTCCATATTTTTTAGTATGTTTAGCTAGTGAGTTTGTACTAAAATTCCTTCTTATATCTGAACTGTGTTCAGTGATTCTGTCTTTAAGTCTTCTAGTAGATTTACCTACATAGAAGGTTGTGCATAGCTTACATTTTGCAAGATAAACTCTATGTATTGTGTTGCATGTTGCAAAACATCTAAATCTATATTCTTTTCTAGTAACTGGATGAATAAAAAGAACATCTTTATTAATAGCATCACAGCAGCAGCAGCAATTGTAGCATGGAATAGTGCAATTTCCACTAATACTTTCTTTATCCAACAAAATATGTATATCTTTAAAATATAATTTCTGTTTTAGACTGGGACAATTTTGATATGAGAAACTGGGAGCTTTATCTATTATAGAATGCAGTTCGGGTAGGGATTTTGATATGCACCAGTTGTTTATAATTCTCCTTATATCTATAGTATTTCTATTAAAGGTTGTAACATAACATAATTTATCTTCCTTTTGTATGGGTACTTTCATCTCATTTAAGTCCTCAGTATTTCTTATTCCAAAATAAGGTTTAGCAGGAGATGTCCATAGCCGTATCACTTCATCAGTCACCCTATCCACGTTCTCCTCATCATATTCCCTCATAATAAAATCATTTTTTAATTCATTAATTTGTTGTTGGCATTTATCTAATGATGTATTTAGCCTACTCATTCTTATAAATTGCCCTTTGGGTATGCCCTTAAATATATGTTGAGCATGCATGCTGTTGCGATGCAAAAACTTATTTTTATGTACTGACGTTTTGAACACTGAAGTCTCTAAACTAGTACCATTATAGATAATAGAGTCATCGAGAAAATTAATACTACTTGTGGAACTGGTCATAGTAAACTTCAGTAAATTAGTGCTTGGATTCAAATATTCCAGAAAAGAATCCATTCAACCTTCCATGGTACCATGCTATATAAAAAAGATGTCATCAACTAAATGTTTGAAACAACTCACATTTTTTGAATAACATACAGGTCCATTATAGATATATTCACTTTCCCACCTATCTAGTACTAGGTTGGTGTATGTATTAGCAACGGACGTACCCATAACTATGCTTGATATCTGGTGGTAAATTTTATTGTCAAACATAAAGTAATTATTCTCTAATACTACGTCTAGCAACTCACATAAAGTTTAATCATGTCTGCCACTAATTTGGCCTTACTTACTTAATAACTACCTTATAACATCTATACTGTACATACTGGGTATTACAGTGAACAATTATTGTATATCCAACACTACCATCAAGAAAACTGTTTTTCTCATTCTTATAAAACCAATCTGTCAAACACATCAAAAAATCAGCGGGGTCTTTTATATAACTTTTAACATATCACAGATATTCTGACAATTTATTTTGCAAAATAAAGGCAATGATTCTGTTATCCATCCCCTTCCTGAGATGATGGGTCTCATTGGGGGATTATCTAAACACTTATGGACTTTGGGCAGTCCATATAATATAGGGATCTTTGGGGCAGGAGCAGTAAAAAAGTTAAATAAATACACATTTATGTCATTCATTGCCTGCAAATCTGACACTGCGATATTAATACTCATAATACAATCATTCACATCCTTGTTATTAACTAATTTAAAAACATTAATATCAGATAAAACGTGTACATATTTTCAAAATATTTAATTTTGTCCATTATGACGATAGCACCACCTTTATCTGCTTCTTTATTGATGATATCCTTATTCAAACAAAGTTTTCCTAATGATTCATGCTCTGGTGCTGTTAAATTAAAAAAACTTTCAAAAACGACCTTTATCATACAGCTGTCTTATCTGCATTTGACATAAATCATGGAATGCGGTAATAGCTGGGTGACTTTTAGATATAAATACACTTGTTCATTTCAGAATATCACTCCTTTCAGTCATATTATGCTTAAAGATTAATTTTGAGGTCCAGGCTCCATGTAAATAATTTTAAATCAATAAGTGCATTACTCAAGGCCTATAATGCAGATGGTATGAATTTGAGCCCTTTACTAAACAGGGAAATATCCAATGTTAACTTTAATTTTGATAAGTTAACCACACAATTCTCATTCATAGTACTTGTTTGCAAAGTTAATTCTGCAGATTGGAAAGGCTCCTGCTTCTTCCTCATTTCCTTTGGACTGAATGACCACTGGAATGTTCCCTCTTTCTCACAATTACCTCCTCTGGTAATTTCAACTGTATGGGGTGTTGGCCATGTTGAAAACCCATTTTATGATGCTTGGCACTTTTTGTAGATTGCGTACATGAAGCTGATGATGTCAATGCTTCATTTTCATTGGCCCATTCATTGCCCATATCAACCTGATGTAAATCAGTTTAGTTAACTTGAAACTGATTTTGCTTAATACTGGTTAAAGGTGCCATAATGTCATCCAATCTATCCATAGATCTTACAGTTCTTTTTAAGATTAGTTTCTCCTTGTTATCAGTGGGCCACTTTGACTTTGGCCAAGAACATATCTGACCATTATTATAATCATTTATGCCCCTATTTATTTTATGCTTTTTAGCCTTCTCTAAACTCTCATCCAGTCTGGATAGTTTGTCTAGTCACTTATCATAATCTGAGACAAACTTAGTAAAGAAGGCAGAAGATGAAATATTAGTTTCCAGCTCACTGAATCTCATTGTGTAAATCAGTTTCAGTCTTTAAGAAAAAGTCATTCATTAAGGTCATATAATTCAGACCTAACTGTAAGTTAATTTCTTGCCATTTCTGTAAAAGAGCTGGATATAAGTTAGAGTATGATGGCATTTTCAGTACTCTTAAGCTATGGGGAACAATCTTGAGTTCAAGATATGCCATAAAACTATAATGCTGCCACTGTATAGTTTTATATTTCTTTACCTTCTTTTCTAGAAGGTTAATTAGACGTAAAAAATTGTACTCATCTTCATTATGTTGTGCAGCAGCATTTTGTGATGGTATTACTTTATCAGTAAATCCCAACAAGGGATTTGAATGAACTGTTAAGATGTTGTTCAATTATGACTCATTCTCAAAAGGCTGTGTTGTAGAAATACTTTGAGCGCCTCTATATCTCAAAAATAATGGAAACTTCAGAAAAAGATGAAAATATAGAGTAAAATCACAGTCCATTTGTAGAATCTCCAAGCATATAATGAAAGGAACCTGACAACACTACTAAGACAAACTGTTTAATACAGAAACAAAGCTTTCAGGTTAGAATAACCCTTCATCAGTGTATAACAACAAGAAGTAACAGTCTACTAATATACTAATCACACACAGCCTAATTAATCAATTAACAACCAATTAAAACCTTAAAGTGAAGCACTATTAATGCATATGTCAAATGCAGATAAGACAGCTATATGATAAAGGTCGTTTTCTAAAGTTTTTTTAATTTAACAGTACCAGTGTGTGACACATTAAGACAACTTTGTATGAATAAGGATATCATCATTAAATAAGCAGATAAAGGTGGTGCTGTCATCATAATGGACAAAATTTAATATTTTAAAAATATGTACACCTTTGTATCTGATATTAATGTTTTTAAATTAGTTAATAATAAGGATGTGAATTATTGCATTATGAGTATTAATATGGCAGTGTTTGATTTGCAGGCAACGAATGACATAAATGTTGATTTATTTAACTTTTTTACTGTTCCTGCCTCAAAGATCCCTATATTATATGGACTGCCGAAGGTCCATAAGTGTTTAGATATTCCCCCAATGAGACCCATCATCTCAGGAAGGGGATGGAAAATAAATTGTCAGAATATCTGAAATATGCTAAATATTATATAAAGGACACCGCTGATTTTTTGATGTGTTTGACAGATTGGTTTTTATAAGAATGAGAACACAGGTTTCTTGATGGTAGTGCTGGATATACAATCATTGTTCACTGTAATACCTAATACACATGGTATTACGCTATAAGGGAGTCATTAAGTAAGTATGGCCAAATTAGTGGCAGACATGCTGAAACTTTATATGAGTTGCTAGAGCTAGTCTTCTTCTTTCAGCTTTTCCCGGTTAGGGGTCGCCACAGCGGATCATCTGTCTGCTCATGATTGGCAGTGGAGTTTTACAGTGTCAAGTTGCCAGCCCAGCGCCCAACCTTCCACAGAAGGCACACACACACACACACACACACACACACACACACACACACACACACACACACACACACACACACACACACACACACACACACACACACACACACACACACACTCACATCTACGGCCAATTTAGAGTGTCCAATTAGAGAATAATTACTTTGGCTTGACAATACAATTTACCACCAGATATCAGGCGTAGCAATGGGTACGCCTGTTGCTAATACATACGCCAATCAAGTACTAGATAAGTGGCAAAGTGAATATATCTATAATGGACCTGTAGGTTATTCAAAAAATGTGAGTTGTTTCAAATGTTTTGTTGATGACATCTTTTTTGTATGCTATGGTACCATGGAAGGTTGAATTGGATTATTTTTTTGAATATTTGAATGCAAGCACTAATTTTCTGAAGTTTACTATGACCAACTCCACAAGTAGCACTAATTTTCTCGATGTCTCTATTATCTATAATGGTACTAGTTTAGAGACTACAGTGTTCAAAAACCAAGTACATAAAAATAAGTTTTTGCATTGCAGCAGCATGCATGCTCAACATATACTTAAGGGCATAACCAAAGGGCAATTTATGAGAATGAGTAAGTTAAATAGATCATTAGATAAATGCCAACAATTTAATTAATTTATTTATTTATTTGCAGTTGGTTTACCAGGATAGTCCATTGGGCCTAGAAGAACCCGCTTTCAATGGAGTCCTGGGGAGAAAAGCTACAAAAACAAAACAATAATTACAAGCAAAAAATATAATCAAAGCTTTCGTTATAGTAAGTACAAAAGTACTAGTAAAAACATTGCATTTAAACATACAATTTCTAAAGCAAAAAATGACAGTCAAAGTTTTGGTTATACTAATTACAGATAAAATATTTCATTTAACAGAGACAGTTTCTGAGATAAAAAGTGTCAGCATTGTAAATCTAGAGTTGTTGTTTACACATGGATTGGTTCCTGCTAAAACCATGTATGGACTTGGAGAAGACTGAGATAAAGAGAGGAGAAGAGATTAAGAGGGGTGGGAGCAAGAGCATTCCCACTGAGATATAAGGTGCCAGTGGAGTGAGTTTTTAAGGGAAGCAAGGTTTGCGGTGGTACAGATGGATGGAGGTAGGGAGTTCCATTGACGTGTGAGGACAAAGGATAGGAGATTTTTGCCTGAGGGATGGGTAGGTTTATGCAGTTCTATTAGGTTTTGATTGTTAGATCTTTATAGTCTTTCAGGGAGGTGCATTTTGAAGGTTGAGGATAGGGAGGGATAGAGGGAAAGGGTGAAAATGAGTTTGTGGGCATGAATGAGTTGAATATAGGAGAGATAACTTGGCAGCTCTAACCAATTTAATTTATTGAAGGGCTACACAGTGATGGGTAGAAGAATTTTGGCTTGTGGCAAACTTCCCAATTTTGTAATAACAAGAGAAGAGTTAATTAATGAATTAAAAAATGATTTTATTATGAGGGGCTATGATGAGGAGAACTTGGATAGGGAGACTGATGAAGTGATACAACTAAGGACATCTACTGCTAAACTTTATTTAGGAATACGAAATACTGAGGACTTAAGTGAGATGGAAGAACCCATAAAAAAAGATGATAAACTGCGTTATGTTACAACGTTTAATAGAAATACTATAGATATAAGGAAAATTATAAACAACTGGTGTATATTAAGATCCCTACCTGAACTGCATTCTATAATAGATAAAGCTCCCAGTTTCTCATATCAAAACTGTCCCACTCTAAAACAGAAATTGTGTTTTAAAGATATGTAGATGATGTTGGATAAAGAAAGTAATAGTGGAAATTGCACTAGTCCATGCTACAATTGCTGCTGATGTGATGTTAATACAGATGCTCTTTTTATTCATCCAGTTACTAGAAAAAAATATAGATTTAGATGTTTTGCAACATGCAACACTATACATATATATTTTATCTTGCAAAATATAAGCTATGCACAGCCTTTTACACTGAATACAGGTCAGATATAAGAATGAATTTTAGTACAAACTCACTAGCTAAACATACTAACAGATATGGAAATGGCCATACCTTTACATTTAGGGCTATAGATAAAATTGTTAAAAATTTGAGAAGAGGTGACATCAATAATACATTGGAAATTAGGGAATATGAATGGATTTTAATAATGAATGCTGACACACTACCCGGTTTAAATCAGTGTCTTTGAAACCTGTTAAAAACACAAAAACACGAAGAAACCAAGTAAATTCACTGTCAGTAGATGGAATAGAATGAAATGCCACAACCTTCTTTAGCTCTTTCGTCCAATTTAATAAAACATGAACTTCTTCAGAAAAACAACATCCATACATTTTACAGTATTTAAATAAATAACTGTCATGTCACGTGTGATCAAATAGACCAATAAAATGCATTAAGCACTTAATATGTTTTTGAATATTTAAAAGCACTTCAACTTTAAAAAAAAACAAAAAGTGAATACTTTAAACATGTATAAAATTATAATCTTTGTGCTTGTTAAAAAGCACTTTATATTGATCATATTGTTCAATTCAGGAAGCTGATCTGCATTTAGTAAAATCTGCCATAGAGTTTCTTTACATTCTAAAAGAACTTTGAAGTTCCCACTAAATTTGTCATTATTAACTCTCTTTAAGATGAAAAATGAAAACTTTTTGAAACTAGAACAAGTCATGGAATGTTTGGCTAAAGCATTAGACGTATCTTTCTTACGTATAGCTAACGTGTGTTCATATATATGCTTACTTAATGCTCTTGTAGTTTTTCCTATATAAAATGTTCACACAAGCTACACGTAGCTGCATAAACCACATTTGTAGTCTTACATGTATAGTGTCCCTTACTCTGAAATGTCCTATTAATGTGTTTGAATAATACTGATGTAGTCTCTGTAATATATCTGCATTGTTTACATGCCCCACAAGGAAAGGTACCCAAATTAAAATTAGTTTTAACACCATTTTGATCAAAGGTACCTCTCTCTAAAATAGTCTTTATATCGGCTATCCTTTTATAAGTGAACAAAGGGAAATTACCAATATTTTTACTCAATTCAGTGTTACCTAACACTACTTTCCAATTATTCAAGATAGTATTTCTAATGTATACCATCTCATTAGTAATAGGAATAGGGAAGGCCAAAGTATAATCACTTGGTGTTACAGTTGTTACTAATTTACTTGCAACTGGATTGTCAATTTGTTTCAAAATCGGACAAGCATTATTGAGCCTAAGACCAGTAACCTCATTTAATATACCATCTAACCAAACTTTGTCGTAACCCCTTTGTATAAAAAAAACCATAAGTTTCTGTGTTTATCTTGCAAAATATAAGCTACACACAGCCTTCTACATTGAATACAGGTCAGATATAAGAATGAATTTTAGTACAAACTCACTAGCTAAACATACTAACAGATATGGAAATGGCCATACCTTTACATTTAGAGTTATAGATAAAATTGTTAAAAATTTGAGAAGAGGTGACATCAATAATACATTGGAAATTAGGGAATATGAATGGATTTTAAGAATGAATGCTGACACACTACCTGGTTTAAATCAGTGTCTTTGAAACCTGTATTGAGATTTAAGCAAACATGTCTACATTGATACTGCTTCACTTTAAGGTTTTAATTTGTTAATTAATTAATTAGTAGGCTGTGTGTGATTAGTATATAAGTGGACAGTTACTTCTTGTTGTTATATGCCAGTGAAGGGTTATTTGAACCTGAAAGCTTTGTTTCTGCATTAAACAGTTTGTCTTAGTAGCGTTGTCAGGTTCCTTTCATTATATGCTTGGAGATTCTACAAGTGGACTGTGATTTTATTCTAGAGTTCCATCTTTTTCTGAAGTATGTTCTTAAGGCCATTCAGTCTCAGTATTTCAGGACTTGCTCTAGTGGGTCTTGACATTTCAAATGGTTACTGAAAAGGAAATATGACTGTGGTAAGACATGTAGACAGGAAGAAATTTGAGACAGGCAGACAAATTTTAGATGAATGAGAGAGCTGAGAAATACATTGAGAAAAACAGGTTTTTAATGGAATGATCACTGGTACAAAGAAGACCAGCAGTAATGAACATAACATAGTGGTAAATCAAAACTGTTGCAGCTGAAAACCATGAGGGACTGAAAGTGACAGTGAGTGTAGATCTCAGATAGAAGTGACACAAGAAGACATAGCAGTAGTTCTGTGTCCTGCTGCTTTGGATGTGGCATTTGAAAAAAAAAAAAAAACATCAGAGAAGACTTTAAGGTGAGCCATGAAATATAGAGGAAAGTGTGTAGTCATTATTAGAACTCAGGCTGTGGAAAAATTAAGTACAGACACTGTTGACCTGTTAAGAGTTGTTACTGTACTATTAGTCAGGCAAATGAAAGTAATATCTCTAAGTGTATTGTTTGAGCCTAAGAAAGTTGCTCCCATCTTATATGTTATAAATGGCACTCCTCTTTAGACATGAATGGTCATAAGAAACCTAGGTACTTATGTTATTATTTATTTATTTCTCTTTGTTTACTGGTAAATTCTGACTTTGATTTATTCCATTTTCATTGGAGGCTCAGGGAGAAAAGCTCCACATATTAGACAAGTACATTGAAAGATAAAATAAATGACATTATGTAAAATACATTGAGTTTACATGAAAACACAATTATACAAATATATATAGAGCACATTATATAACCTACAGTGGCCTACGAATTTAAGTAAATACATTTTCTTCATGAGGTGGCCTGTCACAGAGAAATTAGACGTATAGACAGTGGATGTATTATGTAATGTGCTTATCAGTTAGTGGTACAGAGAAGGCGTTGCAAAGGCAGAAAATCATTTAGCAGGAGTAGCTATATGAAACATTAAGTAGACTGAGGTAGAGAGCTTTTATAGAACTGCATTAAAGAAAATAGAGGTAGTGGTAGTTATTTGGGTAATGGAAGTTTTGCAGGAGAGAAATGAGGCAGAGGGCAGAGTGGCAGTCTGTAGAAGAACAATGTAAATTACAGTTTTGAGAGAATATACAGTGAAATTTCTAGTGACAGAGATATAAAGTTACACATGTAAGATTAGGATACAGAAAGTTTAAGTAAAGGGAGCATAACTTTGACGGTATAGTTTAGTATGAGTAAGGGGAGGGGGTTAACTTGGGGTAGTACATGAGCACAACCAGTTATTTCTTTAGTGATATCTTGAAGAAATCCACTGTACTTACCCGTCTTATTTCAGGGGGGATTTGGTTCTAGATTTTTGCAATCCAGTTAGAATATAGTGAATCTCCTGTGCTGTTATTTGATTTTTGTGATGGATAGAAAAGTTTTGTTGTTGGATCATAGGGCTCAATTAGTGGTAGAGAGATGTGGTACTCCTTTTAGAGATGGACATTTTTCTGGGGGGTTTATTAGTCTATGGGCTGTAATAAGTTGATGGTAGTTGAGGTGGTTTTTAAGGTCTAGCTGTTTAAGGCTTTTTAATGCTGTGCAACAGTGGGTTTGTGGAGGATTATTTATAGCAAACCTTGTAATTTTGTTATAGGCTGTAAAGATAGGTGAGGCATAGAGTACGGATGGAAGTAAATATGTTTGTACTATGTTTTTTTCTGGTGTTATTAGCGAGGGATATCCTAGCCCTGTAGAGGAATCCTATTTTCTAGGTTTTTTTTTTTTGATAGCTAGGAGTAGGTGTTGGTCATATCTCAGATTATCATTGAGCATTACTGCAAGGAGTTTTACCTGTGTGACATATTCTCTTTTTGTTTTGTTGGCTGATAAGATATAAAATGATTATTTTTCGTTTGAGTAGTTTTTAGGAGTGAAAAGCATTGGTTGTGTTTTTTAGCATTTAAGAGCAAATTTGAGCTATCTAGTCAGGAGTCTATAGCTAGAAAAGGCTTTTGCCTGTTTTCTTGTAGGGAGGCTACTGTTTGGGCTGAACAGATGAGAGTAGCATCATCTGCATATTGTAACAGCGTAACTTGTTTAGTGGCAGAGTGCAGATTATTGATAAAGATATTGAAAAATAGGGATCTTAGATTTGATCCCTGAGGGACATCAACTGTGAATGTGAGTAAATCAGAATAGTCTTGTAGCCATTTCACAGCTTGTTTCCTATTGGATAAGTAGCTGTGGAACCAGGCTAGTAATGTGGTATTGATGTCTAGAGATGCTAGTTTCCCAAGGAGTTTCTGATGTCAGACAGTACAGAGCGCTTCGGATAGGACTAGGAAGACTGCTGAGGCTAGGTTACCATTGTTTTGGAGTTGATTAACTGGGTTTGTAAAGTTTAAATGGGCAGTAGTGGCACCATAATTAGTCTGAAAGCCATGTCGAGTCAAAGAGAACAGGTTGTGATTGGTGGGGTATTTGAGCAACTGGATGTGGATACATTTTTTCCAATATTTTGGATAGGGGTAGGAGTATGGCTTTAGGATGGTAGTTGATTAGGTTGGTAGAATTTCCACATTTATGTACGGGTATGATGTATGATATTTTCCAGATGTTGGGTATTTGGTTTTCACCTACTGATTAAGTATGGAGACTGGGAATGCCACAGCTTCTGCTGCTATTTTGAGGGTACTCTGGTGATTTGTTGTCTGCCAAGGTAGTTGGTTTCATTTAAAGTAGTTTTTTTTTATTGTTGAGGTGGGCACACTATCAAGTTTATAGAGTACTTTGTTGTTGGTTGGAGAACATGGAATAAAAAGGGGTGAAGTAGCATTTTGGATGTTAGTGATAAGATACAATTTACAAACTGGGTATTGAATTGAGTTTATGTATTTATTTTTTTATTTAGTTTACATTTGTTAACTGGGTTAGTCTAGCTGAGCTTTTGGCTCATTTTCAGCAGAGTCCCGGGGAGAAAAGCTCCTCAGGACTAGAAAACAATGTATTCAATTTTAGTAACATAGTAGTAACAATCAGCTATAGGATCTTACAAGCAGAGACCTGGAGAGAAAAAAGCTCCTCAGGCAATTCAGTTATACAGAGTATTAACAACTGGCAGACAAGTCTGTGGGTTGTTACAAATAAGGTTTTAAACAATTAGCAGAATAAAATGTGACTAGTTACAATATTATTTAAGCTGCTTAGAGCAAAATCAGTTAATAGTTAGGCAGATGCTTATTTAAAGTGGGTAGGATCTAGTTGTATAGGAGTTTGGAAACAAGAAAGGAAAGTAAGAATGGCTAGTAGGAGATGTAGGGGAGGTAGAGTATAGGAGACAGACTAGACAGGTAGGTTGTTTTGAGACTGTAAGAATTAAGAGTGGTTGGAGATAGAGGAAGGGAAGAGGTAGAAGAGGCAGGGGAATAGTGTTAGAGATACATTAAGAGTGAGGTGGTGAAATAGGTGAAAGGATGGTGGTTTCAGGGTGGTTGGCTACAGTGGCAAGACTACTTTGTTTTTAGGTATTTCCTTGTGGCTAATTTGAAACTTTTGCTATGCTGGAGGGATTTTATTTCCAAGGGGAGTTGGTTCCAGTATGTAGCTGGGTTATAGTTATAGAGAACGCAGCCTATTTTGGTTTTGGGTTTGTAGATGTCTAATAATTCTTGATTTGAGCTGCTTTGCGTCCTTGCAGGGGAATATTTGGATATGATAGTGGAGTGGCTGGGGCAGAAGGAGGGTAGATAGAGGATAGAGTGGATGATTTGTAGTTGGTATAGTTGGAGCAGCTGAGGGAATTCTAACTAGTCTAGTTGCTGCAGTGCTATGTAGTGGTGTGACTTGTAGGTTTGGTTAGCTGCAAATCTGGCAATCTTATTATAGGTAGTTTCAAGCTTGGAAATAAGTGTAGAATTTAGGTTTGTGAATATGTGGCAGCTGTACAGGACTGTTGGGAGTAATAAAGCCTTGTGGAGAGTTATTGAGGCAGTATTAGTTAAGTATTTCTTGCTACGGAAAAGGTGTCCATGTTTCTGATCAGTTCTTTTTACCGAGTTAGTAATATGGAGATCAAACTTAAGCTGATCATCTATTGTAACACCTAGCAATTTAGTACTAGATTCAGCTGAGATGACAGTGTTGTTGCAGGATAAGATGGTAAATGTACTTTTGAGTGTGGTGATGTTTTTAGGGAGGAAGAGTAGGAGCTTAGTTTTTTTTGGATTAAGTATTAGTTTGTTATCACTAAGCCAAGTCTCAATGGTGTGGAAGGATGCCTGGGTAGTTGAGTGGAGGTCAGTTGGGTTGTCAGCAATGGTTATAACAGTTGAGTCACCAGCATATTGCACAAGAGATGACTGGGGACAAGAGGAGTAGAGCAAGTTGGTGAAAATATTAAAGAGTAGTGGTCCAAGTATGGACCCTTGGGGGACTCCCATTTGTACAGTGAGAGGGGAGGATAGTGCAGAGAGCCATTTAACTGATTGCTGGTGGGTAGAGAAATAGCTAGAGAACCAGGAGATAGTAGGGGGAGAGAAATGTAAGTTAGTGAGTTTATGTAGAAGGAGTGGGTAAGAGACAGTGTTAAAGGCTTTAGAAAGGTCAAGGAATAGGCATGAGAAAATTTTATTGTTATCACGAGCTAGGGAGACTATGTTGATGAATGATACGAGTGCAGTAGTTGTACTATGCTTGGGACGGAAACCATGCTGTGTGGGTATGAGAAGGGTTTTCTGGTGAAGGTAGTGCATTACCTGCTTGTGAATGCATTTCTCTAGGATTTTTGAGAGTGGAGACAGTATGTGAATTGGTCTGAAGTTGGATATGTCTGAGGAGTTGCCCCCTTTGTGAATGGGTAGAGTAAAGAAATTCTTCCATACAGTGGGGACATAGGATCCAGAAATGGATCGGTTGATTAAGATGGATACAGGATAGGTAAGAGGTTCAGAGGCAATCTGCAGGAAGTAAGAGGGTAGCTTGTCAACAGATGGGGAGCAAGGTTTAAGTTTAGAGAGTAATGACTTTACATAGTTAGTTGATACTGCTTTTAGAGAGAAGGAGTTAGGAGGGTTTGGAAGAGATATATAGTTTGTGGGGGTGCTAGTGTTGTTTCTGGGGGGGGGGGAGAATTTATTATGGAGGTTATTGAGTTTATAAAATGATTGTTAAATTTGTTGGCTATGTCTTCAGGTGCTGCATTGGGACATGAGTTAGGAGATGAAGGGTTTCCTGGATGAAGAGTCTGTTTAATAAAGCTCCAAAATTTCTTTGGATCTGATTTAAGAGTAGAGGGAGGATTGACATAGAAGTTTATTTTGTCATAATGGATGATTTTTTTATTTTATTTCTGAGTTCTGTATATTTCTGAAGAAGAGAATGGGTCCTAGTTTTAGTCCACATTTTCCAAATCCTATCCCAGTCTTTCATGACGGTTCTGGTAGATTTAGTGAGCCAAGGAGCAGTATTAGATTTGATTTTAATTGTGCAAAGAGGAGCAAGGGAGTTAAGAATGTTTAGGAATGTAGTGTTGAAGGAGTGGACAGCTTAATCTAAGAGAAGAGTGGTGAGGTAAGACCAGTTAATTTTGGAGAGTTGGTGAATAAAGGAGTTAGGACGGAAATGAGAAAGTGAGCGGGTGGTAATAAATTTGTTAGGTTTGGTAAGGTGGGGAGTATGTCTGGTACACCTTCTAGATAGAACTTAGCTAAATAAAACTATCAGCTAGTCCAGGGACACTTACTAGAGATGCTACCACCTGGAGGGCTTTCAGCTGCAATTAGAGCAAATATGGCATCCAGGGTTTTTAAAACCTTTGGTGTGCTGTACCTGAGCAATCATTTGGGGGGTGGGGGAAGGGAGGGAAACCATCAATTGGAATTTAAAGTAGCAGGGGAGAATCCAAGGCACTCTGCTAACCTAGCTAATTATCAAAGGACAGCCAAGGAAATAAGGTATACATACAGGCACCCTTGTTCAAGGGCTGGAAGGTTTCTCCAAGAAAAACTATGTGTAGGAGTAGACCACAGGTAGAAGTTGTAAGCTGCTTACTAGTCTACATTGGCAGATTTTATTCTCTTTTATATTTGTATTCCCCTTTGCTCATTGTTTGCTGCACACAATGTAGCTACATATAAAAGCAGCTGGAGACTTTGCATCTCTGTTTGGTGTTTAGTGAAGAACAAGTATTGAGGAGGAGGGACTGAAGGCTATGACTATTGAGAGGGGCTAAATACCTTAACATACAACAAATTATCAACAGTGAAATGGATGAAAGGGGTGAGGGGTGGGCTAAGAGGAAGAAGATTTGCAGCTGGTGCCCCTGGAGTATGCACTCTATTAGTTGGGTATTGCAAGGTTGTGTTGCGTTGGAGGGTGGAGGGTTGCCCGGGGTTAAGCAGTGACTTTAAGGACTGCCAGAACAGATTGGGGTTATTTTGGTGGGTATTTTGTAGGTTTGTAAAATATTCTTTTCTGTCATTATGTATTTGTTTTTTGTGAGATTTCTGAGATATCTGTAATCCTGCAGTGTGAATTGAGTTTTATTTTTTGTATATGTTTTCCTGGTCTAGTCTCTGTTTAATAGAAGGTGCTTAGTAGTCATTGTTAGCCAGGGTACTGGAATGGTTCTGTTTTGTTTGAGGGGGGGCTGTTTATTTAGGCTAGTTATGAAGATATGATTAGAAGAAGTAACTGTTTCATCTAGTGCTAATGTTTTTAGGTAGCTCCAGTTACATTGCTGTACAGTCGGTATAAAGCATTCAGGGCTGAAATTCTGCAGATTACTGACTTGTATGTTACTTGCTTCTGAAAAAAATAGCCACTCTCTGATAGTGTAGGTGGGAAGACAATCACTAATACTGTATGATAATGTTCTGGTGGCATTGATGTTGTGGAGCTTATTTGAAAAAAAATCCAATCTAATGTGGTTTCTTTGCTAGATGTTTTATGGATCATGGTAGTGATGTTTAATAGTTGTAAAAATCTGAGTAAGTTTAGATCAGGTGAGGCATTTGCTGTTTGTTGCTAGTCAGTATTTACTTCACCTAAGATTATGGTCTCTTTTTATTTTGTGATGCAACCACTGAAGAACTTCTTCAATTGTGGCTAGATTGTTTCCAGGGGGAATGTATAGTCCCAGTAGGTAGATTGATTTTACTGTTATTGAGTTTGAGTTGGGTAATAAGAATTTCACAGTTTTGAAACTTTGGGGTCGTTTTCAGATGTTTGATTGCTTGTAGGGTGTTTTTAAAAAGTATTGCTACTCTACCTCCTCTTGTTTGTCTGTCTGACCTGATTATGTTATATCCAAAGAGGAGTACTTTATTACTTGTTATTTCTGGCTTTAGCCAAGTTTCAGTAGTTATAAGTATGTCAGGATTATAGTGAGAGAGGGTTGTGTTAAGGTCATGGGTCTTGTTGCATATGGTCTGAAAATTTATGTTTAGGAGAAAAAGGTTGTGAACTAAGTTGTAGATTGGGAGAGGAGTTTTGTTGTTCTAATGGGGCTTGGTTGGTTATGACTGTATATTGGTGCTTGGGCCAGGGTTGGGGTGGATTGCCCCAGTTTGGACCAACTTAGTTATTGTATGCAGATATGTGTAGACAAATCTAGCCTTTTTATGTATGTGTAGGTAGTTGGAGAAGGATGACTTATTAAGCTTTAAGTGTTTAAAAGTACACGCATTTAGTAGTGAGTGTGGATATAGCTTGGGAGATATGGTTGAAAAATGTGGTGTGTTAAGAGGACTGTTGTGGTTGCAGATTTGTGAGAGACAAACTGGGTGGATGTAAGTGTGATTGTAAGATTGTGCTGTGTGAGAATGATGATTGGTGTTATGGTGATTGCAAAAGAAAGTTTTGCTCTTGAAAGGAATGTAAGATATGTCAACTACTTCATGAAAGTGGGAGTAGTGTTTCTTGTAGTGTAGGATTGCTAGGGTATTGTGTAGTGTACGTTGTGATGCCCCTGCACTGGCCCAGTAATCAAAGAGCCTCAATCCTCACTACTGGCAACAATGGGGAATGTACACACTGGGAGGATGACAAGTACACACAGTAAAGTGCAATTTCCCTTAAGGGCACACAGAGACCACAGTCAGTCTGTGGATGGTTTCTTCGTCTTTCTCCAGATCCCCAACAAGACTCCCACCAGCACAGATATGGGATTGAGATCTCAGTTGAGTAGCCAAACCAAGACCTCCAGTACCCTCTCTGTCCAACCAGTGCTTTGTGTCCCTGCACAAGTAGCTGACACACACACACTTTGAGATTTGATTTACACACACACACACACACACACACACACACACACACACACACACACACACACACACACACACACACACACACACACCTTGGAAAGGCTGGCACAGGTTTACTTGCTATGCCCCCTTTTGCACAGACCATAAGGTAGTTATCACTGCCACCAGCCAACTCTTTATTAGCTACTTTAAGGCCCTTAGCAAAGGATGTCCAATCTTACTGGATAATGTTACTATTAATCCAAATGGTAGTTTGACCAGGGGCCAGACTATTAGGAGTGGCCTGCGCAGTGTCACCAAATAGATATGCAAGTAATCTAAGAGCTGAAATATCTATAAACAGACCAGACACAATTGAAAGGTTTAAATATATTTAATAATAAATAATAAAAGAACAAGACAATACTCAATAAATCATCACAGTAACTCAGAGTTCAAAATCACAGGAAATATTTAAAACAACATTGCAGAACAGTCTCAAAAATACAGAAAACATCTAAACTAATCTTGTCTATGTTCCTAACTGAATCTAAGTGAAGTTGCTGTACCCTAGTTAACTTACTTTACAGAACAACAAGCAGGCAGAAGTGGTGAGTGGATGTTTCCCAGCTGATGCTGTCAGGTCAAACACAAATACAAAATGCCATCTCTCTCTCTCTCTCTCTCTCTCTCTCTCTCTCAAGGAGTTCTTAAATTAATATCTCATTTATTGCTGCTGGGATACTTGCAGCACAACATCACTTTTTGTCACCTGACTTCAGTTCCTAGGCTCACAAACAACCCCTACTGATGCAGCATCTAGCAACTCCCTGTGAAACTATTTTCTTGAAGTTTTGCAAGTTAACCCTCTATGTTCTAGTTCCCACTGTTAAAACATATACATTTACACAGGTATAATAGTTTATATACATTTCTGTTCTTTTCCAGTAGGATACACTGTGGATGCATGTTTTAAACTCAGTACCATACAAACCCTGTTCAACATACACTTCTGTACCAACAGTTTAATATACACATACCATATAGTTCTAATATAGTGACAACATAAGCAATTGCATCCTGCTGATATTCACAAATGACATATAACTATTTACAAAATACGAGATAGCTTTACTGGCAGTATCTCCATCTGTCACACTTCTGTATAAATTATATTAATATTAACAAATGACATATAATTATTTACAAAATTCCAGCTAGCTGAGCTGGCAGTATTTCCTTTTGTGACATATGTTAAGGATGGTTATGGGGGTATTATTGAAAGTTGCAAGAGTATTAGACAGGGTACAAGCCTTAATAATGATGGAGAATGGGGGAGGTGCTAATTGTGAGAGTTGAGCATGGGTTGGGAAGTTTAAATGGAGGTGTAGTGGAGGTGGGTGTAAATTGGGGGTAGGGTAGGGGAGTGTAGTGAAGCAGAATGAGGGTAGAATGAAGAGGGACCCATACACAGAATATTGTAGTCTCAAGAGAAACAATCAGTGAAGCTGTGTTTGGAAGTAAGGTGAGCTTATTAAGGCAATATTACAGAGATCAATCTATCATAAGGAAAGTGTATTTTGTGCCAATTTTTCTTATAGTAAAGAAAATAGCAACAAACAGTACTATGTTAGCCAGTATATTGAGGTAAACTGTCTTACTAAGCTTGATTTAAGTTAGGAGACTTACCTGTACACAATTTTTATTAAATTTTATTTAGACTTTTCACCTAGTATAAGATGTTAACTCTTAGAAACAGGGTGCTTAAGCAATATGTTTTCCTAATGTGTATTTGGAGGATATTCTGTTGTTAGATAAGTAAGTATTGGGTGGAAGAAATATTGATTTAGTTTTACTGGAAGGGGATGGATCCCTGTATAGTAGTGTCCATACAGTAAGATAGCTAGATACATTAAATAGAGTATCAGTAGCTTATGATTATGAGATGAACATTAATCATACTTTAAATGTTCTTTTCTGTTGTGGGGGGGAGGGTAGTTCTACCAAGTATATTGGCAAATGTTTCAGTGAAGTGGATGGTGCTGCACTATATAAATTTTTAGTTTTACTGCCTACAGCTGAAAGAGAAGAAAATGGGCAGACTAAGACATAGCAAAGGAAGAGAGAAAAATTAAACTTATAATGTGCTTAATATTGGAGAGAGGTGTAGAGGTTAGGAAAATATACACAATATACCTCTTCTTTCACCACTGTACCCTGAGATCCTTTGACAAATGATTTAAGAAACACCTTTGTAAGGACTTCAGGGTGTGTGTGGAAAGTACAGGACAGTAAACAAATTTGCAAGCAGGTTAAATACCTTTTAGAAAGTAAAGCAGCTTAACTCAGACTTTTGTAAGTAGAACAGTTTAACCCAGAATTTTTCATGCAACAAAACACTTTATGCTTTCATCTCTGCTAACAGTTCTGGGCAGCACAGTTAGACATACACGGTGCAGTGCTATTGTTTTCTAAAATACTCAGAAAGTAAAACCAATAAGCAAAGACATATAGACTCCTGTGCATTGTACTGTAACAGTCACTTGCCAGGGACAGTTACAATAAAAATGATATAATACTAAAAATACCAGAATATAGGTTAACAACAGTAGTAATTTTAGGCAATGGTATATAAACAGAGCACTAAATACTTGTCAGCTTAACACAGTGGCTATTCAGGGGTGTAATTTCCCTATGGACAAATTAATGAAGTCTCTCAGATTAAGCAGGAAGAAAATAATGCCTGCCATATATACAATGCACTGAAAAGAAAAAATCCACACAACACAATTAAAACATGGATCACCAGTATCATATCTGAAAGAAGATATACCTATCTGTTCATTTGGCAAAAAGCAGGTTAAGTAAGAAAAGTGATATATTCAATGTACTTTAAATGAACCACAGCACCAGTAAAATATATATGGTTCACCAGCATTGCATTAGAAACCAGAAAAAAAGAATAATTGCCTAAAAGAATGTATGACAAATACAACAGACAACTTCAAAAGCATGGCTTGTTCTCAGAAAATACTAATATATTTATGCTAGCTATTTTTACTAGATAATTCTGCGTATTACAGCCCATTTAATGTCTCAAATAGATTATTCAGTCAGTATTGTCTATATTCAGTGTTAAATACTTTAAACAGATTTCAAAAGCTGAAAATATGTACTTTAAAACACCAGGAGTGGAATGTAAGTTAAATAGACTACCACAGTCATGTCAGAATGTTTCTACACTTTACAAGCGTTTAATACAAGAAAAAAAAAAACAAAAAACAAAAGCAACAATATCAAAGTTTTATGCCACAAATCAGCTTTTGATGTGGACAACTCTGTATCATTCAGTCATCATACTTATATTATAACCAGGAAATACTTCTATCTGTCCCACTTAATTACCAAGGGAATATGTCTTCATTCTGCTGCTACTCTTTCCTTCTCAGACCCATCATTAAATAGAGTGCTGTCTTTGGTATGTACAAATCCAAGCATATCAATCATCTGGAAAAGCCCCAAAGATTTCTAGTCAGGAAAATTAAAGGTATTAAATCCTACAACTATCCCAAAAGATTAGCATGACTCTACTTAGACTCAGTAGATTACCAGTTGCTCTGAGGTGACCTGTGTTTAGCTTTTCAAGCCATGAAAAACCCAGTCCTACTTAACATTCTGTTTCTTTGCAAAACCACTCTTTGTCTCTATAAATAGCTGCACTAAGGACATAATTATGTACCAAAACATGAACAATACTTGCTGGAGGCTTAGGTTCCTAACACTGTATTCCCAGCCTGTGGAATAAGTTACCACTACAGGTCAAAGCAAGTACTACTTTGGCTATCTTTAAGGCAAGTCTTGATGACTGGATGGGTAGACACAGATTTACACAAGGGTTATTATGTAAGGCCTTGCTCAGTTTGGGAGGTAGGTAGTGTTAAGTGCTTGACAAGTATGACAAGAACTTCTAAGTTTGTTTTCGTAAAGAGGCATATGGCTAGGCATCTCATAGTCCTCATTATTGCTTGCCTGGAATTGTTCTTATTTTCCTGTGTTCCTAAAACCAGTGTGGAAAATAAAAACTAAGGTGGAAATCACATTACCCTAGTAACAAATAACAAGGAGTAGAAGTACAGTTCTTAACACATAGTCTTATGATCAGATCACCAGCTGTAAACAATGTGTTAACTGTGTTTGAGAAATGGATTTAAGGAATTTCATTCAAGCACAAAACTCCAGAGATGAATTTTTTTAATTCTTTTCTAAAACACTTTTGTGAAGATTGGGTGAAGATAGATGAAGGCTGCTAGCCCAGCCAGATAGAATTTTGGAGATAATTCTGTCATCTGTAAATATTAATGTAAACCACAGGCTTGTTGTCTTAAATGGTAAAAATAGTGTTACATGTGGAACTGAAAAAAATGTAACAACAGTGCACTCTGCTGACCAATTAAAGCATGTTGTGACCCTTTGATGTAAACACGGCAACGGCCGGTCTAGATGAAGGAATTCTTGCTATTGTTTTAAGGCCAGAGTTAATGGCCAGAATTTGCATGCATAAACGTCCTTAATGGCTTTGCTACATGACCTGGTGTGAGCTTACTAAAGAAAGTAGCCTGTTAGCCTGGGAACTTCAGGAAAGTGTGAAGAATGATGTAATGTGAACCAGGAATGGGATTTTAAAAACAGAGAGAATCAGAGAGCATTAAGCATTTTTGTCTTGACCATCCAACTCATCAGCACTGTCTTGCTCTATATGTAAGTTTGTCTTAGACTTGTGTTTTCTCTTAGAAATAGCTAGAGAATAGAAAGATTAGACTAAGTGTTTTTCTGTGATGTCAGAACTGTACTACTGAATTATTTTAAGTATTTCTCTGTGATCTCTGAACTCTTGACTAGCACTGTGTAGTAAAAAGTATTGTCTTGTGTTTTGACTATTTGTTATCAAATATTTTTAAACCCTTTCAACTGTGGCTGTTTTTGTAGAGATAATTTAAGCTCTTTAGAGTACTTGCATGCATTTGGTAAAATTGTACAAAGCCACTTTAATAGCTTTAGCCCTGGACTATACTACCAAATGGATAATAATATTGCACAGTAATAATTGGACATCCTTTTAAGGGCCTTTGAGTAGCTGATAAATATTAGTGGGTGGTGGCAGCTGATACTACCATATAGTCTGGGAAAAAGGGGCACAGCTGGAGAACCTGTGCCAGCCTTTCCCAGGAGTTTCTGTGTGGTTGTGTAAACTCTTCTCAATGTGTGTGTGTGTGTGTGTGTGTGTGTGTGTGTGTGTGTGTGTGTGTGTGTGTGTGTGTGTGTGTGTGTGTGTGTGTGTGAGCTACTTGGGCAGGGACATGAAGCACTTGCTGGACAGAGAGGGTGCTGGAGGTTTTAGCTTGCCCACTAGGCTGAGATCTGGACCCTAGCTGTGCCAGTGGGGAGTCTTATTGGGGACCTGGAGAGCAAGGGAGCGACCAGCCCCGGACTGACTGTGATCTCTGTGTGCTCTTGAGGGAAATTGCACTTTACTGTGTGTATTTGTTATCCTTTCCTACTTTATGAGATGCCCCTTACTGGTATTAGTGGTGAGGATTGAGGCTCCTTGATTGCTGGGCCAGGGCACTGGCGTCGCAACTTTAACAAATAATTATGACAAATAACTATGATTGGCAAACTGACTGTGATTTTTTTATAGTACATGCAGCTTTTGCAGCCTCAATGTACTGCAGCTTAAAGAAAAGAAAGGGTAGGAACATATAGTGTTTACAGTTTTGAAAGTCGTAACACTCACTGCTACTATACAGATAATGAGCATACATGAAGTGTCCTCCTGGCCAAGGAACAGCTTTAATAGCTGTTAGACACTAAACTCTGCCGTGCTTTTTTGCCTGGTAGGGAGGAGTGTTTTGCAGCTTTTAAAGCTGTAAAAATGCTTCAGATTGTGTTCATAGATTCATAGGTGTATATTGGCTAGCGACCACTGGAGCCTTTATAAGCCTAGCCATGCATCCCAATTTTATCCCACAAGTTTTTGTGTCTTAGAGGATATTATAAGTGCTGTATGTAAGCTACAGTATGATTTAGAGGAAATTTATTTCCATTAGAAGTCCTTGAGTGAATTTCTGATTTCCCATCCACTTGTCTTAGTTACACTTGAATAGGGTTAGGGAAGAACTGTGCTTCACATGGATGGGAAGTCTGTTCTAGAGGATGGGAATTATCTGTCACAAATACCTGTCCCTCCAAGTCCTATTTATGCTGCAAGCAAGTTTTCATGTCCCAAGATCGAGTAGTTATGATTCTATTGGTTTTGCAGATGTGCATAAAATCCATCTGAGTGGAATCCAAAGAAGAATTTTATTCCAGGCATAGATCACCTCTCAGCAGTCTGTAGGAAACCAAGTATAGAGATAGGGCTTTAAGGTGATCTGTATAGGATATGTTGCTTATGCCCTGTATTCTTTTTTGAGGAATATCTGTGAACATTCCAGTTGTTAGATGTGTCTAGTCAGGTACATACCAAAGGGGATGTCATACTCAGTGATGTCTGATGAGGGCCAAATACTGAAGAACAATGACATCCTTTGCCCTAGATGCCATGCCCTTGCTTATAAGTTGATTAACATAGAATGATTTCCTTACTATCTTTGATACATGTTGGTCGAAATCCAAGTTACTGTCTGCATATGTCCCCAAATCCCTGACTACTGGGTCCACTCTTAGGGTTGTTTGTCATTGTGGTAGTTTCCTAGGGCCAGATGGTACTATTATGCATTTCTTATTATTGAGTTCTAAAATGTGGCTTTGGCTCCATTTGTCTATGTTAGTCCTTCCCGTAGGATGTTAGTGTCTTGGGGAGACTCTGTGACTGCTCCTAGTTTGCAGTCATGTACAAACATGGTTAGCCAGAAGCCTTTGACATTGATTTTGACTTTTGGGAAGTAAATGCCAAAAAGAAGCATGCCCAGCACAGAGTCCATAGAGACTCTGCTAGTGACTGACCTGTTTGTGGAGATAGTCTTCCACATCCTAAATTCCTGGATCCTATCTGAGAGTCAACTTGCTTTCTAGAGTGTAACATAAACGTTTATACCTCATCCCGTGCATTTTTTTACAATGCCTGAGTGGGGTATTGTATCACTTGTCTTAGCCAGGCCAGGGTTGGCAGTATGTACCATTTTGTTCCTATCCATTCCCTTGCTGACCGTTTCAAAGAAGTCCACCAAGTTGAGTAGGCATGATCTGCCCTTGACAAAACCAAACTGGGTTAGATCCAGTGTCTGTATGTTTCCTATGTCATTATTAATCATATCCATGATAATTCTTTCCATGACTTGGCATATGAGACTAGTTAGACTTAGGGGTCTGTAGTTCCCAGAGTCTGTTGATGGACTGCCCTTATGCAGAGGAATGACTGTTGGAGTTCTCCAGTCACCTGGCACAAAGCCTGTCTTGATGCTGTGGTTAAATAGTGACTGCAGTGGTCCTGATAGTTCATGCTTCAGGTAGTTTAGAAGGCATCCTGGGATATTATTGAGGCCCATTGTTGTTCTGTGCCTTAGAGAGTTCATCTGGTACCTTCTCCCTAGTGATAGTTGGGGGTTATGCTTAATTGTATTACTGGGGATGGCCTGGAAAGGATAAAATTGGAGCTGAATTTGTTGGCCAACAGATTTGCAATATCCTTCAACTCTGTGCATATGGCTCCATTTTACAATCAGTTTTGTGCACTGCTGTGTACTGTTTTTTGAGGTTATAGTAATAACAAAAGAAATCCTTATGGTTGTTCTTGGCCAGGTAGCCCATCTTTACCTCAAAATTGGCTTTGGTAGACTTAAGTTTCCTCTTAGTTGTTTGCTTAGACTGATGAGAGACTTTTTATCCTGCTAGATATTGCACTTTTTAATGTTAGCTATGATGTTTTCTCTTTGATGTGCATCCTGTTTGCATTCCACCAGGGAGTTTTTTTGGTCATCTTTGGGACATCATTATTTCCCAGCCCAGCCCCCATGCCCTATGTCTACACCAGGTCTACCAGCTCATCTCCTACCCCCCCAGACTTGCTTCCATTGTCACTGGGGATGGTTGGGGAGCCTAATAGCATCCTGGGGGCTCAGATGTCTCCACTTCAGTCCTTTTTTTTCTTTTAAATGCCATGCCCACTCCCTGATTCACCTCACACACTCATTAGTTAATCTGAGGGCAACTCCCCTCATTGAACCATGCCTCCCCTAAGGGAGAATCATCGATTAGTATCCTACAGTTAGGACGGGCTTACCCATCCCTCCCTGCTGCTCCATCAGTTGCCTTTTTTTTTTTTAGATTGTTCTAGGCATGTTCCTGGTAGGCACAGCTGTCTCTATTTATCTATTTATTAACACAATTGTACAGTGTTTCTGTGTACACTTCTGCACATGCAGCTGTATTCTTCAGATTTGGAAGGGCTTGTTTGGTAATTGCTTAATAATAGGTAGTTTACCTTAAAATAGTTTCTAACTGTTACAGGGTTAGCTGGGATTACAGCACTGATTTTTAGTTTGAAGTAGACAGCTTTATGGTCTGACCTTACAAGAGAGGACACTACCCTGGGGGACTGTGAGCATTGTATGGCTGACATACCATTATATACGTAACTGGGACATTATTGACCTTAGGTGTGGACAGCAACACCATACTGGAGTTAGTGGACATGTGCTGTCTTGACATGGAATTATGTGTGGAATGCTTGTGCAACAGGACACAGAGGTTTCTGTATAATTGACCATCTTTGCTACAGGGACTTTCAGCGTCTGAAAGGGGACAGGTACCAGGCCCAGTATGTTTGTACCCCTATTGGGTATATGGACTACCTGGTCCAGGGTGTTTATTTTTACAAAATCCAAGAATATCTAGGCTGGAAAGTTTGGGGTAATGTAGGATTCCCAGTTTATATAAGAATAGTTAAAGTCTCCCATGAATATGGAATTAGGTTGAGTGGAAAGTGTCTTCAGTAAGTTTTAAGTATGAATTACAGGTCTTGTGTGTTATAGAGGGTGATCTGTAGCTTGAAAAGAGATGATATGGGTGCTACCTATGTTAATTTGCACATGGAGAAATTCAAACACATCATCCTGTTTGACCATCATTGAGGTATGTTGATGTAGATTAAGACACCTCCACCTGTAGTCACTGATTGTTCAGTAGCTGGTCTAAAAGTGTGGAAGGCATTGTATCCCTGCACTGCTGGGATGCTCTCCACAGCTTTAAACCATATCTTGGAAACTGCACAGGTGTCTGCATTCTCCAATGTGAGGAGAATTTGGAGGGAGTGAAGTTTCTTGTTTAGGCTACTGGCATTGAGTAGTAGCACATTTAAATTCCCTTGGGTTGATTTTGCTGTGTTGGAAGGTTTGTCAATATGGCATTGCCTAAAAAAGACAATGTGGAGGCAAACAAAGTTTTAGCCAATATTCAAATGTATAACAGAGACAGATGTAGACCATCCCTTTGCAAAGCAATGTGACCTGTTGGCCATATCCTCCTATGCTGACAAATACTTAGTATGACACCAGAAGATAAGCCTATTATTAAAGTCAGTTTTCCTCTGTTTGTCTAGTGGTATCATCCTTGGTGAAGGTAGATTACTGCATCATACCAGTCTGGGACAAATAGTCCTATAACTGCATAGTGTCTTTCTTCATATAGTCAGGGGAGGTATGTTTCAGTTCACTTACACTCACATGGACTATGACTGAGTCATACAGGTGTTGGTGGGTAAGTGACCTGAGTGCATGCATGACTTGAGGGATCCTGGCCCCTGATAGGCAACTGATTGTTATTTGTTACTTGTTCAGCCTGGTGAGTGGTACATTCTTGCATCTCACAAAGGGTTCTCCTATGACAAGAGTATTGGGTTGTGTGTTGTTTTGCCTTTTGGGCTTTGTAGTTGATCTCCATGGGGTGGTGGCTTTATGTGTGGTGTTGGGTGTTGTTATGGTAGAATGTTTTTGGATTTGATGAGGATAATTGTTGCAGGTCAAGTGTTTGGGTAGTCTTTGGTGTTTAGGAAGATTGCTTTTAACTCATTCCCTCCAGTAGAGCTCTTTTGAGTGTGTACCTTTAACTCCTAGTGGGCGTGGCTTCAGCATTTAAAAATTGAAGTTACCACCTTACATTTTTAACAAATACCCATTGACAGAGGTCATATATCAATACAATTGTGTTTGCTATCATGTACGCTTCAAGATAAAATTTTCCAATACCTTGTATGTAACATGGTTTAGGAATTATTAATGCAAATATGAACAGGCAATATTTGACGACTAGAGGAGCAGTAGGGTGTAACTGCAGAAATGCCTGGAGACGTCATTCAGCTGTAATGAGTTAAGTTCCTCAGCATATGTTGGTCTGTGTGTTGGGTGCATACTATGTGTTGTGGGTATAGTGTGCATGTTACTGGCAACCTGATTGTTATTTTGAGTGCAAGTATGCAAGAGTCTTGCCACCAGTGACATTTTTGTACTTACATCTCTTGCATATTGTATCAGTTTCTCTAAAGATTATTTTGGTGTCAGTGAACATGAGACAATTGCTACATTGTCTCAGGATGCCCATATCCACTAGACTGGTGATGGAGAAATTGCGGAAGTATGTATCCATGATGTCAAGGTCCTTTTAAGTGTACTACAAGGGTGTGGTACAAGAGGACTTAATAGTAGGCTAGCTTGGTTGCTTTTGAGTCTGGAAGCAAAAACTAGGCTATGTAGGAGTAGATTCAGGGGACATTGCTCTTCAATGCACAAACTAGTTCCTCTTTGTGCAACTGAGTTACCAGGTACAGTTCGGAGGTAGTTTTATAGGGAAAAAGTAGTGCCTTTGTCTATATAAGGCACTGCTAAATGTCACTGTGTGAGGAACAGTGTTGTGTAAATGCAACACATTTACAGAGATAATGAAAACTGAGTAAACTTACCAAATAGCCCCCTGGCCAATAAAACAACCTCACTTAAAGCCTTCCTGTGTGCTTCCCCTGCTTCGAAAGAACAAGTTACCCTCTACTGCCACTAGATGAGCAATCCTAAGTCTTCTTAATGTAAAAACACACTGGGGTTAGCTAAAAGTGAAATTATGTGGATTTCAGTGTATGCTGCAATGTAAGAACCAAATATAATGCATTCAGATATTTTTAACAAAGGTTGTTATGCACCTCTCTGATGTCAGAATGCAGTGGTAACAGTACTAGTTTAATATGAGGGAGGAGCTCAAAATCAGTTTGGTCTGGAAAATGATCACTGCACTTCAGAGAAAAGATATTGACTGTTAACAATATATGCCATATTTGCAAGAACAAGTATTTAATTAAACAGTCAAAGATGGCATAGATGCACTGAACACACACACAAATACACTAATATTCTTGCACTATTAGGTTTAACTCCAGATTGAATAACCCATTTCTATAATTTGTGTAATGGATAAAGCATATTTTACTATAGCCACATTTTTTGGAGTACAGGAATATTGCATATGGAGAAGATCAAGCATGTCAACCTGTTTGGCCAACTTTGAGGTATGTTGATGTAGATTAAGACACTACCACCTTTAGTCACTATTTGTGCAGTAGCTGGTCTAAATGTGTGGAAGGCATTGTATCCCTGCACTGCTGGGATACTCTCCACAGCTTAAAACCATGTCTCAGAAACTGCACAGATGTCTACATTCTCCAAGGTGAGGAGAGTTTGGAAGGAGTGGAATTTCTTGTTTAGGCTCCTGGCATTGAGCAGTAAAACATTTAGATTCCTTTGTGTTGATTTTACTATGCTAGAATGTTTGTCAGTTTGGCATTGCTTAAAAAAGGCACTATGGGGGCAGACAATGTTTTAGCCAGTATTCAAAAGTGTAGCAAAGATGGGTGTAGACCATCCTTTGCAAGGCAATGTGACCTGTTGGCCATATCCTCCTATGCTGACAAATATTGTATCCCCATAGTATGACACCAGAAGATAAGACAGTTATTAAAGTAAGTTTGCTTCTGTTTTTGTAGTGGCATCATCCTTGGTGAACGTAGATTGCTGCTCAATGCTAGGCTCATACTAGTCTGGGACAAACAGTCCAAGAGTTGCATAGTGCCTTTCTTCATATAGCCCAGGGAGGTATGTCTCAGTTCATTTACACTCACATCAACTATGACTGAGTCATACAGGTGCTTGTGGCTCAGTGACATCAGTGCATGCATGACTTGGGGGATCCTGGCCCCTGATAGGCAACTGACTGTGATTTTTTACTTGCTCAGTCTGGTGAGTAGTGCATTCATGTCTCACAAAGGAGTCTCCTATGCCAAGTGTATTGGGTTGTGTGTTGGATTGCCTTATGGACTTTGTAGTTGATCTCCATGGGGTGGTGGCTACATGTGTCATGTTGGGTGTTGTTACAGTAGAATGTTTTTGGATTTGAGGATAATTGTTGCAGGTCAAGTGTCTGAGTGGTGTTTAGTGCTTAAGTGCCTCAGCATATGTTGGTCTATGTGTTGGGTGCATACTGTGTGTTGTGGGTATAGTGTATATGTTACTGGTAACCTGATGGTTATTTTGAGTGCAAGTATGCAAGAGTCTTGCCTCGGGTGACATATTGTACTTACATCTCTTGCATATTGTATCAGTTTCTCTAAAGATTATTTGGGTGTCAGTGAACATGAGACAATTTCTACATTGTCTCAGGATGCTCATATTCATTAGGCTGGTGATGGGGAAATTGGGAAAGTGTGTATCCATGATGTCAGGTTCTTTTAGGTGTACTACAAGGGTGTGGTACAAGAGGGCATAATAGCAGCCTAGCTTGGTTGTTTTTGACTCTGGAAGCAAAAACTAGGCTATGTAGGAGTAGATTTGTGGGGCATTGCTCTTCAGTGCACAAACTAGTTCCTCTTTGTGCAACTGAGTTACTGGGTATAGTTCAGAGGTAGTTTTATAGGGAAAAAGTTGTGCCTTTGTCTTGATATGGCACTGCTAAATGTCATCTTGTGATGAGCACCACACCAAATTTATAGAGGTAATGAAAACTGAGTAAACTGACCAAATAGCTTTCTGGCCAGTAAAACAACCTCACTTTGAGCCTTCCTGTGTGTTTCCAAACTTGGACAGACCAAGCTAACCCCTACTGCCACTAGATGAGCAATCCTAAGTCCTCTTAATGTAAAATCACAGAAAGGTTACCTAAAAGTGAAATGCTAACTGGATCTTCAGTGTATAGGTTCATAGGTTCATAAGTAGGTACTAGGCTATTGGCCCTAGGGCCTATACAAGCCTAGCCAAAAAGGTACTCAGGCTTTCGCCACCCAAGAAAATTATTTTCCTGTGCCCCTGTCGAACAGAGCCACAGAGGTGATCCCCGGGATGAATTTCCTATTTCCCATCCAATCATCAAGATTTTTCTTGAAGAGTGCTAATGAGGAGCTTTGTTTGATATAGATAGGTAGTTTGTTCCAGAGTATGGGAAGTCTCTGGACAGGAATCTATCCCTCCAGCATGTTCTGTTTATTGGGTGACAAGGTTTAGGTCCCTAAAGCGTGTAGCTCGGAGGGATTGTGATTTCTTTAAGTGGAGCATGCCCAACAGCTCTTGGTTTGACATAGGTTTGTATGTTAGGTAGAGATCGCCTCTGAGTAGGCAATATGTGATGGAGTAAAGCTGGAGTTTTTTGAGACGGTCTGCATAGGGCATCTGTTTGAGGCCGGTAATCCTCTTTGTGGCATATTTTGGTTCACTATTAAAACCGCGAAGGTCCACTTACCTGAATACGGAAACATTGACACTTATTCATTGAACCGCTAAAACACCAATCGTCCTGAAGCTCGAAATCCAAAATGTCGAATCGTCATGGTTGGCCCTTCTGCGGTATAGCTCCATAAGGTAAGTGTGCGATAGTTACGGACCTTAGGGTTATGGTGCGGGTTAAGGTAAGGTAAGTGCATAGATGGTAATGTATGTGAGGTTTAGTGTAGGGTTGGAAGTAGGGTCTTGTTAAGTGTATGTGTGTAGATTATTTATTTTGTTTGGGTATAGCTTCTTAGGGTAAGTGTGCGATAGTTACGGACCTTAGGGTAAGTGTGCAGGTTAAGGTAAGTGCATAGATGGTAGTATATGCAAGATTTAGTTTAGGGTTAGAAGTAGGGTTTAGTTTAGGGTTAGAAGTAGGGTTTCGGTTAGTGTATGTATGTGGTTTATTTATTTTGTTTGGATAGGTAGTATGTAGTGGGTGGTGGGGTTGGACAACTATGAAGGTTTGAGTTTTTGAATTTCGCGGTTTAGGGTGCTCGGTGTATTTACGGTTCACGTAATATACGTCTGTGTTTACGTATTCAGTGAATAGGACTTTCGTGGTTCTAATATAGACCCGTAGATGTCTTGTGAGGTACATACCAAAAGGGGCGTTGTACTCTATAATGGGTCTAATGAGTGATAAATAGAGTGGAACAATGACCTCTTTTTTTCTGGATGAGAAACCTTTTGTGGTGAGGTGTGCCACATAGAAGGATTTCCTGACTACTGTGGTGATGTGATTATCAAAGGAGAGACTACTGTCCACCTGGGTCCCAAGGTCTCTTAACACACTTTCAGTATTAAGTAGACTACCACCTATGTGGTAGCTCATGGGCACAGAGTTTTTACCAAAGGGGATGACAATGCACTTTTTGGCATTGAGCTTGAGGCCATGGCTTTGACACCAGGTATATGTCTTATTGAGGCGTTATTGTAGGATGTCCACATCATTAGGAGTTTCAGTTATGGCTCCTAGTTTGCAGTCATCTGCAAACTTCATTAGCCAAAGACCTTCTGTGTTTCCCTGTACTTCAGAAAAGCAGATACCAAACAGGAGAGGACACAGGACTGAACCCTGTGGTACTCGACTTGTCCTGGTCTGAAGTCGGATTTGGAGTATGCTACTTTCACAGTGTGGGTTCTGTTAGTGAGCCAGTTGGCAACCCATCTTGTGACATAGGGATTTATACCTAGTTTAGTGAGTTTATCTATAATTCCTGAGTGGGGGATGGTGTCAAAAGCCTTGGCGAGATCTAGATAGACTGTGTGAACCACCTTACCATCATCTATGGCTTTGGTGACTGCTTCAAAGAAGTCAGTCAGGTTTAGGAGACATGATCTTCCTTTTACAAACCAGAACTGGGTGGGGTCCAGAGTTTGGACATTACCAATGTCTTTGTTTATAAGTTCCATGATGATACATTCCATGGCCTTGCAGACCAGGCTCATTAGGCTATGGTGGCTCCCCCTTTGTGGAGTGGGATAACCATCACTGTGCACCATTCAGTGGGCACAAAGCCTGAGGTGAGGCTATAATTGAACATGGTGCTTAGGTGGGGTGCCAGTTCATTCTGTAGTTCATGTAGAATGTAGCCTGGGATGTTGTCAGGTCCCATGGATGCTGTGTTCTTGGCTTTGGAGAGTGTGTTTTTTACCTCTGCAGCCATGATTACAGGAACTTTGCATTCTTTCGGTATAGAGATGGGCCCTTTAGGGGGTGGGGGGGGGTAAAGTTAGCACTGAACCTATCTGCCAGGATGTTGGCAATATCAGTTGGTTCTGTATATTTAGTGCCATTGTGCTGTAACTCAGAGCAGATCTGAGTATTGCCATTGAGATTCTTGACGTAGCTATAGAATGCTTTGTGGTTGTCTTTAGAATCAGTGGCAATTTTGATTTCATAACTAGCTTTGGAGGATTTTATGAGGGATCTCAGCTTCTTACTGAGGCTGACCAGGGAGTTCTTGCAGTCATGGGATTTTACTCTTTTTTGCAACAGTTTCTTTCTTCTGTTGTAGAATTTGTTTATGGCAGGGAACCACCAGATTGGCTTCCTTTTTTGGAGGATAGCATCTTGGTTCTGTTAGGGATAGCACGATCCATGCACTCATGCAAGTGCTTATAAAGTGCATTTGTGTAGGATTCAGCAGTCATACCTCTATTGTCTGCTGCAATGTAAGAACCAATTTTAATACATTCAGATATTTTTAACAAAGGTTGTTATGCACATCTTTGATGTCAGAATGCAGTGGTAACAAAATTAGTTTAATATGAAAGAGGAGCTCAAAATCAGTTTTGTCTAAAAGACAGTCAATGCACTTCAGAGAAAGATATTTACTCAACAATATATACCATATTTGCAAGAAAAAGTGTTTAGTGAAACAGTCCAAGATGGTGTAGAGGCACTGAACACACAAACATACAGTAGCATACTTCCACTATTAGGTTTACTCTAGACTGAATAATCCCTTTCTATAATTTGTGGAATAGATCCAAGCATATTATTTACTATAACTGCAATTTGTAGAGTACATGAGTATTGCTTGTACAAATATGCTAGGAGTAGCATCTGCAGTAACTGGACAGGATGTGCAGTCATTACAGTAACTGGAAAGGTTGTGCTAGTGGCCACCTTGGGAACCAGTGTCCATGATGTAGGATGTTACTGCCCCCAACATATCATTACCTTCACAAGTGGGACATTGTTAACCCTAGGTGTGGACTACAACACTATACTGAAGTTACTGAACATGTTCTGTTTTGACATAGAATCATGTGTGGAATGCCTGTCCAGCAGGACACAAAGGTTTCTGTAGCATTGACCATCATTGCTACAGGACCTTTCATTATCTGAGAGGGGACATATTAAGAATTTCACAGGCATCAGCCAGTTCCTTGACCTGATGCTGAAGCATGTGGAGGAGTATATTTGGTTTCCACAGAAAGTAGAGGACAGAACCATAGCTGTATAAGTTCATAGGGTCATAGGTGTTTACTATGCTAAATGACCACAATAGACTTTTTAAGCCTAGCCATGCATCCAAAATCTCTGACAAGTTCTGGTATCCTTGATAAGTGTAAGGGGCTTGGGAGATGAAACATTTATAAGCAGGGGCCTAGGAGATGGACCATTTACAGGTTGCCTGTGTCCATTAGAGACATAGGTGCCAAACAAGGGATGAATTTCCTGTTCCCCATCCAATTGTCCAAGTTATACTTGAATTGGTTTAGGGAGGAACTCTGCTTCACATGGCTGGGGAGCTTGTTCCATAGATGGGGTAGTTTCTGGGGTACATATCTTTTTCTCCACCAGGTCCTATTTATATCACAGGCAAGGTTTAAGTCTTTAGAATGGGTAATTCTGTTGCTGTTTGTTACTCGTTCTAAAGATTTAAACCTTGCCTGTAATATGTAGCCCATTTCCTTGAAGCCCTGGGTGGGCACTGACTGCACCCATATTGCTATCAAGGTACCACTTGCTTCCCACGGTGTCCGGTATATCAACCAGTAGGGCTTCTACTTCATTAGCTGCCAGGTAATGTGCAGTGCACAGCATATTATATACAGGTGTGTGTGTGTGTGTGTGTGTGTGTGCACTATTTAGGCAGTTCCCATGATTCCCACATTTCGTTGATGTGTGGCCTTTACCTCCATTTCATGTGGGTGATATTCTTTAGGGTTATCTAGTTGGTAGATGCAGAGATTGCCACCCATGGAGTACCTGATAGTCTGATCCAATGAAAATAGTTAGTGGACTCCTCATAATGGTGTCCACGTCTGTGTTGCAAGTGAATGCTGGATATGCCTTCGATCCATGCCTTATGACCCCAATCAGCAGTTCGTAAACCATGCTGGAGATGATATTTAACACTACACTGGCACTGTTGCAGACATGTAACATCACTGAACATGTATTTAGACTAGTGAAGGCTTGCCTCTGCTGCTTGGATACATTTTGTGGTGCACTGCAGTATGCTTTAGAGACATGCAGTAAGTTATTTGTGGTCTGTGTCATGCTATATAACACTGTGCTATGAAAACACCATGATATGTAGCATGGCACAGAGCACATAACATGGTGCTGTGAAACTAGATGCAGTATGGGGACACTATAGAATTGATGACATACCTGTGGCAGCAGCAGAGGTGGTACCCCATGTAAGGTAGCAACAGGTGCAATGTGTCATGTCGGTGACAAAGAGGTGGTGGCTAGTCTACAACTATTTTCCATGACAAGATAATCAAAATAAAACTGATGCATGCACTGACAAAAATCAGTCTATGCACTACAGGGTATTGTCTGGCCATGCTGTGCATCAAACATTATCATACTCTACAGACCAGAGGGGTAGGCATGGCAGTCATCATCATTTGCACTGGTGTGGTGGGGTAAAGTGACAGGAGACAGCAATGTTAGCATAGGTGGAGGGAGTCAGTGTTAATGTATGTGGTAGCCACATACACGGCCAGAAGTTTGGGGAGTCAGGAATCTAATCATATCCTCCAGCAGTGGGGTGCAGCTTCTGTGGGTGTAATGCTCACTGGGTGTGCCATGTGGGCCCTCAGTATCAGGACTAGAGACAGCCTTCCAAAGGGATCATACCACTTAGGAGCATATATGGGAACCCAACTGTGGGCTTCCATGTGGTGTTCTAGTGGAGTCTTGGCATCCATATTCTCAAGAATGGGTACAGGTAGACTTACAAGGAAGTGTTTTGCCATTTAACTGTGTGACCCTGATTGGGCTGCTCAGTGAGATTTGCCCACAGTGAAGCTGCAACAGCATTGGCTACAACCATGAGAGTGTAAAAGCCCAGGGTCAGAAGCAATCATAGACTGTGTGTACAGTGTGGAGAGTTAAACTGTCTCTGCAACAGTGTGTGTCACTTGTGTAAACCTGGCAGGTGACCATGCACTGGGCATTCATCCCCTAACATAGCCACTGTATGCATTGTTCTATTATTCTTATGAATATACCAGTGCTTACCATGTGGTTCACTGCTGCTCTCTCTACTCCAGATCTATGTAATCCATGACACTCTGCATGCACTGCAGGATGTCTCACAGTCTTAGTACTGGTTGGTTTTCCTCACACAAGTCATGCAGCACACTCGCCATCTCTGACACGTTGCAAATTGTGCCTGTCTGTGCTTGGATCATTGACCTGCACATTGGCTGATTGATGCAGGGATGGCATGCAGGTCTGGGAATGTCCTGCAGTCATGACAGTGATAGCCACATACATACTTGTCCCTGGTCCTGGGTATTCACACCTTAGAGGCAGTGTGGTTCCAGATGCTGCATGTGATGGTAACTGCTTTGTAGGTTGGGTGAAGCTAACATGGATGGGATGTCCCACATTAAATATAGGGGATACTGGCAATTCATCTTACTCCTCCACCATCACCTCTGATGTGGGTGATATGAGTTTGTCTTTCACTTACCATTGCTGACATTGCCACTGTGTCATCAGATTGTACCATGTGCATAGTGCCGTCATCATCAGCTACTGGTGACCCAACAACATCAGGCATTTTCTGACCCTTTGTGTTGGATTCTCTTCTAGTGGAACTTGCAAATGTATACAGATAACACTTGTGAGACGTTTGGATCATATTTGTGACTCTCTCCATGTGGCAAGCAGCCTACTCTGTGCCTATTATATACATATCCAATGGGCACACATGTACATTGTGGTGCAAGTTGTTGCAGCCCCAATTTATCTGAGTAACAAAGAAGATATGTGTTTGGCTGAGTAAAACATTCACAGTTTCAAGTCACTATTCTACAGGAAAGGCGTGTGCTACTGCTCACCTGAGACATCCCCTGCAGTCACTTGGGCAATCATCACTAGCTCAGCTCCTACATCTATACCCTAACAGGTATGAGAGTTGTATGACTTTCTTCAGTGAGGAATGCTGGAAATTTCTCCACCTCATTGAAATTATTCTTTGTTAATGGTCTACCCCAGTGGGCAACTTGTCTTTATAATTTTCTGTGCCCTGTTTTTGCATGCAGTAACATATGAATGATCCCACAATGCATATCTTCTGTTGTCCTGTTATGACCACCCACTACATTTATGTCCTTCACCAGTCACTGCCACACTCTGAAAGATATGGATGTCATATTTGCGGGGTCTGTAGTAGCACCTCTGTCTCCTGTGTGGTGAACTTTTTTACCCACTGCCATTTCTTTAGTCCCATGACAAAACATATACAGCTGTGGGTTACACATTTTGATCATTGTATGTTTGCATGACTGTCCATGCCTGCCAACAATCAACTAATACTGTGCACAGCCCCTCTTTTTGTAGCTGTGGCCCTTTAGGTTACTGTAATATAACCATTCCAGCACCTTGCAATAGTGTTCTTGCAGTGAGGCTGTTAGCCATTCTTGATGTCCATCAGACCTGTGCTGATAGCATAGCCAATGCAGGTGTATTTAAGGACTCATATTTCTTGTAGCAAGATATGTCGTCTGTGTGCCTCTGGAAAATTGTGACTAGGCCTGATAGTGATCCCTTGTGCCCCCCCCCCCCGAGCAGGACAGCAATTTATCCTGCCATGCTTTGTCCCCTGTGCCCTGCCAAGTTGAGTCCCAGCATGCTAGTACCCTGTCATGTCCTTTGCAGTATTACTCCATACACTCCTCTGCACATTTACCATGCTTGTTGCTTCCAAGAGTGCTTGTGTGGTCAGTGCAGTCCTGAGGTCCATTAACAGTGTCTTGTTTGCTGTGAGCTTGCCTATATGACAATATACTCTGATATTCACTATGCTCTAATTCTCTAAGTTGCTTAACATGATGTGGTCTTCTGAAATATGGTGACCTCATTTTTTATCATGCTAAAATGGACCTGATTGCACAGTTGTTATACTAATATAGTTATTTTGCATGATTGCTTCTGAATTGTGCCTAGACTACAATGTTTTATCAGCCATATTAAGTGTCATGATGCCCGTGTTTACTCATTCTTAAGCTTGGAGGTAATGTGTGGTATCCACATGCATGGCCATTGAGGAAACCTAGCCATACGTCTGTCACGTTTCATCACAGTACTGACCATATCTTTCTTGCTACGCTACTGTTCTTTAGTGTGTGTCATGTGCTGTTGAGTACATGTCCATGTGCACCATTTTGTTCCTGAATTAGACCTAGGGAGTGGATATGGCCTCAGTAAGCACTGACTCTGGCAGGGCTCCCACACTGTGTAGCAATAAGCATAAGATCTTCCTTAACCTGCTGCAAAAGGATCATAGAAAGTATCTGTTGGGGGATTATGAGGGCCCTTTACAAACCTGATACCTGGCACCAGCTTGCCAGGATTCTTGCACTATAGTGAACTGTGGATGCAATAATCAGACATTCTGTGCCTGTTGGAAAACCTTGCTAGGGAGAGGAAGCACCTTATTATTGTAAGCATTATATTACTGGTTTGGCAGCGAACATTAGACCTAGCACCTGTACCTGAAATTGCATTCTGTTGTCAGGGATATATTGTGAAAATAACTGTTTTGTTTTATGTTTTCCAGTATTCCAGGAGATACAGAAAAATAGAATAGCTTGTCAGAGGAGGTGAGACAGGCTCTGCAGACAATGTGGTAAGTGTATTGTATTGCTGGAAGTACTGGACTATTTTAATAAACTGTAACACACATTACTAATATGTTGTATTTGTGTTGCTTTTTTCTATATTTTGTATTTTTCCTGTTTTTTTCTTTGTTATTTTTTTTGTTTCTTTTTCTTTTCTTTTTCTACAGGTGCAGCCATGATGCAGGCACTGGTAAGGTGGGAGTCACCACCCTCTTCACTGGCCACTCTGCCCACTGTTGAGTCCCCTGCAGTCCTCGGGCATATTCCTCTGCAGGGTGATGATGTGATGATGTTCACTTTATGGAAGGTGACTTGGAGGGCTCAATGGTGGTCTTCATTGCCAGAAAGGTAGTAAAGGCTCTACATTTGAGACTGATGTGGAGGACCCCTCCTGGGTCTCCTGATAGGAAGTGGCTGATGAGGACCAAGGACCAGAAGTGGGGACTCCACATTGGTTGCTTGGAGCATCTCCTTGTGTAATATTTATTTATTTACCATTTGGTAACCATGTAGGCAGTCTTGTCCAGAGACCCTTTTCAGCTGTGAGTCATGTAGCTAATGGAGATGTACAGAGAGTTAACTTTCCTTTTGTTGGGTTCACCTTTGGGATGGTCTGAAAGGCCTTTCTCACCCCTGCACCTCTCTATCTGCTATCATTGTGTTCACCATCCTTTTGTGCCACTCTGCATCCCATTTTTGTAATACAGTCCTCCATATCACTAGTTGCCTGACCTCTGTCAGTCTTTTTCTATCGATTGTCGCATTCCTTATGTGTTACAACCTTCCCTATCAGTCTCTGTGTTATCTGTTTGTGTAAATGCCTCTGCTGCCTTCTTCTTAACCTCCAAACTATTTGCACTTTCCTATTACTGCATTCTTCCTCTAATTTTCTCAAAAATTATTTATTTATTTAACATTTGTTAACTGGGAAAGTCCAACTTGGAACGAAGCAAATTTTCAGTGGAGCCCAGGTAGAAATGCTCCAGATGCATGCCTTTGTAATGTGGGAGGAAACTGCAGCACCTGGAAGAAACCCACACGAAGGCAGGGAGGGCATTCAGACTCTGCACAGAAGGCACCCTAGCTGAGAACTGAACCAGTGAACCTCTTGCTGTGAGGCAACAATGCTACTACTGCACCACTGCGCAGTCATTTTAGCATCTGAAGCTGCAAAAAAAAAAAAAAAAAAAAAACTTCCTCCACCCACACTTATCTTCCAGTGCTATTGTCCTTAATGTGTGTTTCTGTGCTTGCTGTTTTCTATTTCTGCCTGTACTATCTCCCCCTTTCCACCTCTCTATATAAATAAATGACTTGGCACTTTGCTGTGGTGCTTTTGCATGGATTGTCTGCAGTGAGTATCATATCGCTATGGGGCACGACAATGCACATATGAATGTGGATAGTGTTAGGCACACCACCTAACTGATGTTTCTCCTTGACTCATGTGACTGCTCATAGGGCTGTCATTCCAGCAATGCAGTTACTATCATTATCATAGCTGCAAAGTTTCATTATGTGACACTATCCCTGATATGATGGTAAGAACCTGGCATTCATGCATACCTAATCACCATCAGGCTGACTTGTGCTAAATTCATTTTACTATTTAGCACTCTGCAGTCTCATTATGCATATTACAGCGGTAGCGTTGTTACCTCACAGCAAGAGGTTCTCCCGTTCGATTCTCAGCTTGGCTTAGGAGTGCCTTCTGTGTGGAGTCTACATGTCCTTCCTGCGGTTGGGTAGCGTCTGAAAGACATGCGTCCGTAAATGGGCATGCCTTCGTTGAAAGTTGGGCGTCGAGCTGGCACCTCAGCATTTCGTAAAAATCTGCTGCCAACCATTAGTGGACTGGAGTTCCGCTGTGGCGACCCCTTACTGGGAAAAAGCCGAAAGACAAACCAAGTCTCATTATGCATATTTCTGAATACCCCCAGTCCATTTCATCCATTTGGTAACAAAATTGTGACACTACTACTGTGTATGGTCTTTATGTAGATGGTAAAACATATGTAATTCCAATAAATGATGTATAGCAATGCTATTTTTTCCATTAAATCATTTAAACTTGGTTAGTTTAATAATAACCCAATACGGTATAGACAGTTAAAATGTTCTTTAAAGGTTGCTCGAGTCTGAAAAATTAGCAGTTGCATTCTTCCTCACAAGGTAAGACAAACAGTGACTATAATTTTAAAATGTGCCGCTATACCCTAAGGTATATTTGGCTCTACACATGAGTGCATAATGTTAAAGGAAAATACAGATAAAATAAAAAACGAAGTTCTTATGTTAACATTTGTTAAATAGATGTACAACTGAAAACAAATTGGCATAAAACAACTACCCATTCACGTGCTGATTACTAAGTAGTTCATGTGCAGATTTTAAAAGTAGTCAGAGTTACAAAAACAAACCCTGGTACAGTGCTTGTTGGATTATTGCCTATATTATAGCTTATAATATTGTTAACTGCCCCACATTTTGAGCAAACTAATCTACCTTGTGATAAAATATTAGTTATTTTTTTACTTAAAATTATTTTCCTACAAATCTTGTGACTTCACAGTAATACTGATAAATCACTTGAATGAGTACACATTTAAAGTGTTAGGGCAAACTGATACAAGTAGAGCCCTGTACAGTCAGGTTCTGTAACCCCCACAATGCTGCTAACCAGAAAAAAAGCCAGAATCCTTTTTGCTGTAAAAACAAGTTTCCTGAGTCAGACAGTTATAGCTCAGGATCCCATCAATATTTCTAACACATGCTGCTTTCACAATTACAAAGGTTAAAATGCCAGTAAAGACCACTGTTCAAACTAAGGGTCTTTACAGAGCTTGGAAAGGTATTAACAAGTAGACCCCAGCAGAATCAGTTTATGTGTCCCCAAATGCTGCCACACAGAAAAAAGGCAGAGTGCTTCTTTGCAGTAAATATGAGAAAGAACCCTGAGGCAAACAGTTAAAGCAAGGACTCCAACCAATACTTTCAGCACCCCATGCTTTTACAGATACAGAAGTAGAAATACAGAAGAGTTTTCAACACGTCAGGTGCAATTATGTTGTCATAGCATACTTACATGACTGTAGGATTAAAAATACTATACATTACATTCCCCAAACTGTGCAAAGCCATTCCTAAAGTTCATATCCATTTTCCAGTGTGACTTTTCCTGTGTAGTGAGTGACTAATACACATTTCTCTAGCTTGTGGACTTAAGTAGGCAGGTGTTCAAATCCAGCAGTTACTAATGAGAGTATGTCTGACTATAGTGATAAGTAGGACTAGTTTATCAAATAGACCTGGTGTGTACACTTGCACTCAGGAGAAACATTTATATTTTGGCAGTTAGTGCAGAGAGTTAAGGCTATGAGTTGTAGTTTTTGTGGAACAGATTTTGATTCTCCCAACCCTCATTTTCCTACTATGTGACCTTATTCAAGTCACTTAACTAGATATTGTTCCTGGATCACCCCTGAAAAGGGACTCTGTGTCCACTGGGCCTCCTGGTTAATAAATGGGTGTTATTTTGGGGGTTGGCATAATGGTTAAGGTATTTACTTCACAGACCCAAGGTACAGGGTTTAATTTTCACCTTTGAAAGGGAAATTGGCTAGGCTTAAAATGGCCCACAAGGGTAGCTAGCCTAGTACTTACCTAAGAATACTGGACATGGTGATATAAGTGTTCCGGTTATAAATAAAACTTGTTTATTATCCATTATTAGTAGAGCATTAGTAAGAATAGGTAGCATTCAGATATTTCAGCAATTTACACCTAAAGTGCATACACTTGGTTTCATTTGTAATACCTTCTAAGTTATTACACTAGCTTTCTGAAACTGTTTTCTGTAATTGCTTATAGAGACATGACCAGTGGAATATTAGCGATAACTTCAAATTGCACTGAGATTGTATGGCGGTGTCTGTATTTTACATTTGTGTGTAATGGGTTGACAGTTATCTGTGACAATAGAAACCCTATTCAAGTCGAGATTGTCACCTAAATGTTCCTTTTTTTTGGGGCTGGTTTTGAAAACTGACAAATCTTATTACTGATTGCCTGTATTAGGTGGGCATTTGACTGGAACTGAGAGCAGCAGAGGGCAGGCAATATTTAAATTCAGGAATTATAACATTGCTTACTAAAGCAAAAGTTTTTTCCTGAATCTGTTGTTAGATAATTTATTACAGGGCACCTCTGAATTCTATGGTTACATTTTCTACTAGTTAGGTATGCTGTTTGAAATATTGTATATCTTTTCCGAAACTGTGTAAGAAGTTTAAACTGCAAATTACACATGAATTTAGATTCTGTGTTTCATAAATGATTTTACTTGTACTAATAGGAAATGAGTTTTAAAAATAAAATGAATGAATGAGTGAATACTGTATATGCAATTTGAATATCTTCTGAGTACATTGCTATTAATACAGGTGAACTGTTTCCATACAAACTGAAATTTAGCTGCAAAAATATGCTGGTTCATACTAGAGCAAAAAGGTTACTTTAGTTCACTTTTCTATTGTGAAGTGATGCAAGTGCCTAGCACTAACCAGTGAAGTAAAACAGGTGTGTATACTTAAAAGGGGGAAAAAAGAACAGCAGCATGGAAGGTTTTGTGTATGTGTATTGAAATGTGATGAACTAGGCAGCATGTAGTTGTTCACGTGCAAAAAGTATGGTTTTCATTAATATGACTAGTCAGTTGCAAAATATGTGCATATGTAAGTCCTTAGTTCTTATCAATATGATTAAATTATAAGAAGTGCACAGTTTCTATGTTTAGAGTGGATAGATACAGTTTTCAGCCTCCCTGCATATATGCTGTGACAAACTAAATAAAGTTTTTTTCAACTTGACAGAAAGTTCTCCTCATTTGGTTTATTTAAAAAACATGTTTATGATTTTTCTCTTTCAAAATCAAAGACCTAAACAAAGATTCATAAAATGCAGCAGAAAAGTTCCACACTGTTTCCATTTGATCGAGTATTGTAATCCTAGCCCTTGGATTTAATTTCTTATTTATACAAAATAGCATGGAAGCTGTTTTATTGGTATTGAATGAGAGCTTACTTTGCACAATCCAATTCCAAGGGGTATTGAAATAATCTTATTACTGTGTTTCAAAAGTAATGAGTAGGCCAGTCTCGAGTATTAGTACATAATCAGCATGTAATGCTACACTAGAAGGAAATAGTTGTTCTTCTTCTTTTAGCTTTTCCCTGTTAGGGGTCACCACAGCGGAACTCCGGTCCGCTAATGATTGGCAGTAGATTTTTATGGTGCCGAGGTGCCAACTCGACACCCAACCTTCAGCGAAGGCACGCCCATTCACGCATGTCTTTCAAACGCCACTCGACTGCGGGGAGAACATGCAGACTCCACACAGAAGGCACTCCAGTCGAGAATCGAATGGGAAAACCTCTTGCTGTGAGGTGACAAAGCTACCGCTGCACCACCACGGTTTCACTAGAAGGAAACAGTAATAATACTATTTATAAAGGGGTAAAAGAGAAGCGGTTCCAAAACTGACCATTGTGGCACAACTAATTTAAATATTTTTTTCACTAGACAGCTGATTACCAGGTATGACATTAAATGTCCTATTGCTTAAAATAATTGATAAACAATTTTATTGTATTAAATCCAAATCCACATGCTTCAAATGTTTTGAATTAAGAGTTGGTGGTTTAGACTTTCAGATACCCAAATCTACAAATAATCTTCCTGTTAGTTGTCCCTTTTCCATTATGAAGTAAATTTTATTTACTGCAGTTACTATGCCCCTTCTTAAAAAATGCATTGAGAATCAATTAACATTGCCTGCTCATTGACATGTTGCATTATCTGAAAATAGGTTATTTTACAAACATTTTGTTGCAGGCTCAGAAGTTTTGAGGTGCACATGGAGAAGCTGCCTTAGGATGTAGAATTACAGTTTGATGATTACATTTATTTATTTTATTTGCCCTGTGTTGACTGAGGTAGTTTCCCAAGGCCATTTGCCTCTTTTAGGAGAGACTTGTGGTAGTATTCATACTGACTTGAATAATTTTGGCCAGGGCACCAAACAACTTCCCCTGCTGTTTTCAGTAAGTGCTGTGGGATCTTTTAGATCTACTTGAGCTACCATCAAATCAGGCAGATTGATTTGGTATTTGTTTAATGAAACGTAAGTTAAATACATGTGTCAGAGACTCTGATATCATTGTTGTAGCTACTGACAAGAATGAAGAATTTAGTGAATAATGATTAGGATTGCCTTTTTGATAATTGTTTCTAGATGTTGAGATACAATTTTAGGATAACTAGTTGTGAAGTGAAATGCTGGTCAGTAATCAGCTGGTAAGCAATTAGAAGAGGTAGGCTGGTTATATTAGGTGTTAGTTTACTGTACTTTTTGTGCTGTAGTTAGTGATATGTTTTTTATACATTCACTTACACCAGTACAATTACTAGTAAAGCTAATATCAGGGGAATATTAGTTAGAAATAATGTTCACAAATAATTGTATTTGGAAAATAAACATGAATTGTTTGGAGTTTAAATATGATGTTTTAGAGTCTTTAGTTCTCGGGTTTATTACAAAAATGATTCATAAATGCCAGAATTATGACCTTATATTTAATATGGTGAAGTTTAACTTGCATTGCCTCTATTTTCTTAGACACTTTCAGCATTGTGGGAGCTGTATTTGCAAGGTTAGCTCCACGGATTTTATACAACAATGTAAACTGTTACTGCAGTCCATAAAACAACTAGGTTCCTTAGAAGTAGGTTGCTGTGAATCACTCAGTAAAGGCAGATCCTTGCATGCATCCTGGGTTACCTGGACAGTAGGCAGGATAGCTAGTAGTAAAGGTGCACTGCTCCTTAGCAATCATGTGTA